>NW_006921612.1:17124077-17128461 GCF_000298275.1 Orycteropus afer afer | reverse complement strand
TTCTTTCAGCTTGAGAAATGCTGAGTGTGTTCTTCCCTTTTGGTTTTCAAAGTCCAGGTCTTTGCACATTTCATTATAGTAATTGGTTTTGTCTGCTCGAGCTGCTCTTTGAAATCTGTTCAGCTCTTTTGTCTTGTCATTTCTTCCATTGGCTTTAGCTACTCTCCACTCAAGGTCAAGTTTCAGAGTCTCTTCTGTCATCCATTTTGGTCTTCTCTTCTTTTGTCATCTTTTTAGTGATCTCTTGCTCTCTTTATGGATAATGTTCTTGATATCCTCCCACAATTTTGGTTTGCTGTCGTTGGTGTTCAATGCATCAAATGTATTCTTTAGATGATCTCTAAATTCAGGAGGGATATATTTAAGATCATATTCTGGCTCTCTTTGGCTTGTTTTAATTGTTTTTAACTTCAAGTTGAACTTGCATATGAGTAGTTGATGGTCTGTTCCACAATCAGCTCCTGGCTTGGTGTTGGCTGAAGATATTGAGCTTTTCCACTGCCTCTTGTCACAGATGTAGTCAATCTGATTCCTGTATGTTCCATCTGGTGAAGTCCACATGTACAGCTCCATTTGTGTTGTTGAAAAAAGGTGTTGGCAATGAATAAGTCATTGGTCTGGCAAAATTCTACCATACGAGTTCCAGCATTATTTCTGTCGCTAAGGCCAAATTTTCCAACTACCGATGATTCTTCTTTTTTTTCCAAATTTTGCATTCCAGTCACCAGTGATAATTAACACGGCATGTTAATTGCATGTTCGGCCAATTTCACACTGCAGAAGTTGATAAAATTCTTCACTTTCCTCATCTTTGGCTTTGGTGGTTGGGGCATAAATTTGAATAATGGTTCTATTAACGGATCTTCCTTGTAGGCGTATGGATATTATCCTGTCACTGACAGCATTGTACTTCACAACAGATCTTGAAACATCCTTTGTGATGATGAATGTCACACCATTCCTCTTCAAACTGTCATTCCCAGCATAGTAGATCACATGGTTGTCTGATTCAAAATGGCCAAAAACAGTCCATTTCCGCTCACTAATGCTGTGGATATCAATCTTCATGTGTTCTATTTCATTTTTGACAACTTCCAATTTTCCTAGATTCATACTTTGTACATTCCATGTTCCAATTATTAATGGATGCCTGCAGCTGTTTCTCTTCAATTTGAGTGGTGCCACATCAGCAAATGGAGATCTCAAAAGCTTTACCTTATCCATAGGACTTAGGCTGGGTTTACTCAGATGATGCAGCCCTTTCCCAGTTCTATTTTGAGAGCCTTCTAACCTTACCAGACTATTCATAAAGTTGTGCAGTTATGTATCAAACAATGTTTCTTTGCTATTCGTAAGTTTTTCCCTGGCCAATTTTTTGAGAAGTGGATGGCCCCTTCCTTCTTCCTAGTCTGTCTCAGTCTGTAAGCTTGGCTGATACCTGTGCACCATTTGCATCCCACTGGGTGTGAAACTCCAGTGGATCAGCCTCAAAACTCACATCAACACATCACCACGGTAGGACAAACCGACAGACAACTTTGTCTCCTTGTTGGAAAATTCTCATACCACCCTTACCTATGTCCCTGCGGCTGACTCCTCCTCTGCCTGTATTCCTGGGCATTTTAATCCCCTTTATCCTGCTCTCCCAACTTGCTGCTTTGAGCATGCCTAAGTTCCCTCTCCTCACCTGGATCCCTGCAGCTGACTGCTGCCATTAGGTCTCCTTTAAATATATCTAGTAATCTTCATATCTAGATATTTGAATTAAATGATTTTGTGTGCCTGAAAGTAAAGTAAATGCAGTTTTTACAAATTGAATAGTAATTTGGAATTTTTAAAATAGTTTATTATTGTGATTTTTTTCATTATAAATAATATCATAGAACTATTTGTACAAAAATTGTTAAATGAGAATCTAGTTTTCTGTATAAACTCCCACACACTGAGATATGCTTTTTTAAATTTTTGATTTTTAAAAAGTAGAATCTGAAAAAATATGGGATTTAATTAAAAAAAATTAATAAAAGATTTAAATGTTAACTCTAGCCCTTAATAAGTATGTATTTTATTATGTAACGTAATTTTTAAAACCTTATTTTTCCTTTAAAAATTGGAATAAAAAATGCTTTCATCATTGAATCATTCTCAAGATCACAAATGTGTCTGGGTATTTATTAAGTGAGTCTTTTTTTACTTTTAATTCTGACTTGCATTGTAAATAGTGATTTGAAAATTTATAATTTTTAACTAGCTAAAAATTCTGAGCTACTATACAATTTGTGCAAATAATATACTATGTATTGTGTATGTGTTTATACTATACATAGTATATATATTTCCTATATGACTGTGTATAGATTTTTTTCTGTAGAAATAATTGAAAATACTTTGTAGTAATTTTCTGGATCAATGGAAAAAAGTTCTAATAAAGAAATGAAAAAAAAATATATTTTTTTCAATATTTCAAAATATACCATTATGTTTAAATCTCACTCAAATGTATTCCTTAGAACTTTTATTCCACTAATTAGTTAACAAATTTTATCTTCATTCCAGATAACAATACACATTTAAGTTATTTCTCAGTCTTTTGTTCTGTGTGCAAGTTTAAAAGATAATAATTTTATAGTTAACTTCTCCCAGTTTGTATGTTTCCTTTTAAATTATTTTAGCACATGATCTGTGAACATTCCATGTGATTACATAAATGGTATTCCAATAAACTTATCTGAACATGCTGACATAAATAAAATAATTGTTTTCACTTATTTTTGTTTTAAGACTAGTGTTTTGTTTCTACCAAGCCCTCTAGAGCCAGGAAAGGGAGGGACAAAGCGCAGCCTCAGGTACTTCAGGGGCAGAAGCATATCCAGGTAAAAAAGGTCAGAAAGGCAAGGCTAGGCCCTAAGCCCCCTAGACCAGGATAGTGAGGGACCAGGAACAGCCAACAACCACAGAGTGGCAGGTTTCAGGTAGGAGTTAGGTAAGAGGAGGGTGCAGAGGTTTCCAACAGCTAACAGAGACAAACTTGTCTGTCACTTTGTCATCCTGTGAGGCTTGTACGTTGATGTGAGGCTTGAGGCAGTGCAACTGATGTTTCAGATGCCAGCAGAATTGCACATGGTGCACAGGTTTCAACACAGCTTACAAAATAAGACAGACTAGGAAGAAGGAGGAGGCCATCCATTTCTCAAAAATAGGCCAGGGGGGCGAGTTCCAGCAAGATGGCAGACTAGGCAGAAAGATTTCACAGACCCTCTCCAACAAAGAAAAGGGAAACCAATTAACACAGACACAGAAGATAATCTTGGACCCCTGAGCCTTGAAGGGAAGGATATAGAAGTGAATTAAACCCCACTAGCAAAAGAATTTGCGTGAAAATATCAAAAAAAGAGACATACGGAGCTGCCGTCTGGCAGCGATCCTGAGTGATCCTGATGGCTCAGACAGCTTGGACACTCCAAAGTGGTGGTAGGACCTAAGAATTGACTTAAAAATCACCTTGCTAGCCAGGGACTACACGGAGAACTGTGCACGGTGGCGGGGGAACAAATGGAGAAGGTGAAGTGAAAGGTGGGCTGAACTGTGGACTTTCGCTGGTCCGGAGGGCACCACCATTTTGAAGATTTAAAAATCATCTTGACTATTTTGGATATTTAAAGAGACAGTGCTCTCACAAATACCTGGAGCTTAAGAACATGTTCTGCTTTCCAGCAACCCCAAGGACACTTGGGACCTACAAGACTGAAAAGGTACGACATTCCTCTTGTTCTTCTTATACTCCACACTGGCTTGGTGAACAGAGGTGTAACCATCTTGCACTTCCACCTACCATCTGGGCCCACAGGAACTCCATCACAGTTTGTGTGCTCAGACGGAGCCTGGGTGCCCTGCCTTGTCCTCCACTGATTATTTTATTTATTTATTTATTTTTTCCTCTTTCTTATTTTTATTTTTTTTCTTTTTCACTTCCTTTTTCTCTGGTGATTAGTTTGCTTGTATTTGTCTATTTGAAAACAACTAATATTATTAATAGTTTTTTCCTTTTTAGTATTATTCTTAATCTTCCCCTACCAGGTCCTAGTTTTCAGCGTTTTTCTTTTACCTGTGCCTGTTTGATTATTTTTTTTTAATTTAAAGTTTTTTTTTTCTTTTCTTTCCCCCTTTTTTCTAGTGATTAACCATGCTCCTTGTTTTCCTTTTTGCATTTTTCCCATTTTTTTCTTCATTTATTATTCTCCTTCCCTACTTTTTTTTCTTAGTGCCCTATCCCCAGATATTGCAGATTTTCTGTTTTTTTCTTCTTTTTTCTTTTTTTGGTTACTATTCCTGTGTGATTACATAGTGTGTTTTTGTTCATGGGCTTTTAGTTTTTTGATGGTTA
>NW_006921612.1:17106963-17120872 GCF_000298275.1 Orycteropus afer afer | reverse complement strand
GGGCCTAAATCCATTAAATGGGGAAGAGAATGTTTGTTTAATAAATGGTGCTGGCAAAACTGGAGATCCATTTGTAGAAAAATGAAACAAGACCTGTACCTCACACCATACACAAAACGAACTCCAGATGGATCAAAGACTTAAATGTGAAACCTAAAAATATACAGTTCCTCAAGGAAAATTTAGAGGCAAATTTAAGGGCCCTAATATATAGCATAAATAGAATATCAAGCATAACTTAATATGCACAAACAGCAGAAGAGAAAGCAGATGATTGGGAGCTTCTATAAATTAAATTTTTATGTGCTTCCAAAGTCTTCTCCAAAAGAGTCAAAAGAGAAACTACAGATTATTTATTACTGTTATGTTGTTTTGGTCTATTGATCCTTTTGTCATCATATAATGCCCTTGTCCTTTATGCTGGATTTTGCACTGAAGTATATTTTATCAGAAATTAATATTGCCACTTCTGCTTTTTTGTTGTTGCCTTTAGCTTGATATTTTTTCCATCCCTTGATTTTTAATTAATTTTTATTTTGTGTGTAAGTTGTGTCTTTTGCAGGCATTATATCATGGGTCTTGTTTTCTTTTCCAATCTGCTGCTCTCTTTCCCTTGATGGGTGCATTTAATCCATTCACATGTAGTGTTATTAACGAAAGGTGTGGATTTACTGTTGTCATTATTTTGTGATTTTTGTTGTCATATTGATGGTTTTCTTATTCCAAATGTTTTTCTGTGCTGAGTTCATTTTGTTATCCAGTTTTCTTTCCATTTCTGTCATATTGTTGCTTCTGTGTTTATTAAGTCCTGTGATTTTTTTTTCCTTTCTTATTTTGATTAGAAGGTTTATTATAATTATCATTTGTGATTACACTGTAGTAAATTCTTATGTCTTTGAGTTTAAAACATGTACTCTATTTTGACATCGTCTTGGCTTCCTCTTCATATGGAAGTTTTGTAATTATACAATTTATTTCCTCTATTTGTTTTGTAGTTAGTATCACTTACAAACTTACTCCTCTGGTTTTCTATTTTCCATTTTGAAAGATTATTTTAGATTGGAGAATTCTTTTCCTGAGTTGTTTCCTGGGTGGTGTTGTCACAGGTCTTAATCGTAGGTTGCTGTTCTCTATCTTTCTGTTGGAAAGATCCCCTTTAGCATTTCTTGTAGGGGTGGTCTTGTTTTTACAAATTCTCTTAATTTGTTTGTCTGAGAATGTCCTAATGTTGCCATCGTATTTGAGGAATTGTTTTCTGGATACATAATGCTTGGTTTGCAATATTTTTTTCTTCAAGATTTTGTATATATCATCCCATTGCCTTCTTGCCTCTTTGGTTCCTGCTGAGAAATCAGAGCTTATTCTGATTGGTTTTCCTTTTTAAGTAGCATTCTATTTTTCCTGAGCTGCTCTCAAGATTCTTACTTTGTCTTTGGTTTTTGAAAGGTTGCTTATGATACGTGCTAGTGACTTTCTCGTGGGGTCTATCTAGGATGGGGTTCATTGAGCTTCTTGAATGGATATCTTTTCATTTTTCATGATATTCAGGAAGCTTTCTGTTAACAAGTCTTCAACAATTTTCTTAGTGTATTTTTGTTGTTGCTGTTGTTGTTGGTGGTATTATCTCCTCTTGTTCTGGGATTCCAATCAGGCATAAGAAATTTCTTTTGATATTATCTCATATAACTCTTAGGTTTTCTTAATTTCTCTTGATTATCATATCTAAGTTTTTCTAATACAAATTGGTGTCAAGGGATTTGTCTTCAAGCTGGGATATGTTTTCTTCAGCCAACTCAACTCTAAATAATAGTATTTAAAACATCAACAAAAAAGAAACAAACAGAATAAATTATCTTCAGAAAGTATTCTTATCTTGGTCCACTTTACTAAGCTTTCTATGTATCAATTTCCTCTTCTCTAAAATGGTAATGGCA
The DNA here is from genome assembly GCF_000298275.1 of Orycteropus afer afer. Classification (NCBI taxonomy): domain Eukaryota; kingdom Metazoa; phylum Chordata; class Mammalia; order Tubulidentata; family Orycteropodidae; genus Orycteropus; species Orycteropus afer. The sequence continues at coordinate 17,118,938 of NW_006921612.1, read as the reverse complement.
ATCATGTCACATTATTTTTCTAGTACTAAATAAATCAATTTAAAAGCATTTAAAACAGTACATGGTATCAACTAAGCATCATATAAATGTTAGCTAAAACAAAAAAAAATGTATTAATACTAAATGAGAGTATTAATATTAATTGAGATATGTTTCTTTCCTTTTTCTTTTATCTTTTTAATTGTGATTTGGGTGAAAGTTTACAGAGCAAATTCACTTTCCATACAGCAGTTCACATACACATTGTCTCATGACATTGACTACAATTTACCACAATGCAACAGCTCCCCTTCCCACTTCCTCCCAATAGTTACCTCTTCCCTGTGTCCATCCCTCCATGCACTCCTGCCCCCTGAGCTGTCTCCCTGTGCATGCACAGTCCTTCTATTCTCCCATGATTGTTCTCTCCAAGGAGTGTATCTACCTAGTGTAAATATTCACCTCACATGTTTGGCTGAAAGCCACAGGTGTGGGTTCAATTCTAAATCTGAAGGGCAGCTAGGGGCCGTTGTCTCAGTGGTTCCACCAGGTTCTATCAGACCAGCAAACCTGGTCCCTTTTTTTTATTTTTTCCCAGATGATTTTGACTTTTGTTCCATATTGTTCTGCCACTCTATCCAGGATCTCCTACACAGATCCCCCTCCGAGTGGTTGACAGTGGTAGCCAGGCACCATCTAGTTCTGGTCTCATAGTCGTATAGGCTGAGAATCGCATGGTGTACCAGTCACTTGGACTAATTGTTTCCACAAATCTTTGATTTTCTTCATTCTTCTTAGCTCTGGATGAGGAGAGGCCCATTGTTGCATCTACATGGCTGCTTACAAGCTTTTTAGATTCCAGTCACTACTTGCCAAAGTAGTAGGTGGAACAATGTGTTGTGTAGTATGTTATGACAGTTGAGCTTGATGTCCCTTGTGACTATGGTCTCAAACTAACAGGATCAACTACTCATTCCCTCTTGGTAGCTACCTGTGGCTAAGAAGTGGCTGATCACATCAGATCCCTTTTTAGCTTGTCCTTTTTCAGCTCTACTTTACACCTGGGGAATTCTTATAGAACATACAAATACACTGTAGAAACACTGTCTGCCAACCCTATACATGGTCTTGGGTACATGCCCCCCTGCATAGACATACCCAATAGCCTGTCCACCCTTCTCTCCACCCATCTATCCACCCATATACCCATGTTGGCCTTCACTGACAATGCAGTACTGTGTGTGCAAAAGAGTTCCTCTTTGTTGTTTATACCTCCCATGTACCTCTCTATGTCTTTCTCTTACTCAGTGCCACCAGTTGATGACTCAAATTTGGTGCCTTGCCCTTCTCTTCACCCAAATCATACTTGTCTCTACCTATCTAATAGTGTTCCATCCCTTCCCCTCCCACTCCTGGTAGCTAACAAAGATAATTTCCCTCTATATATAATCTTTTCTTGAATTTTCACAAAAATGGACAGACACAATAGTTGTCCTTCTGTGATTGACTTATTTTACTCAGCATAATGTCTTCCAAGTTCATCTACATTATGCAGTGTTTTGTAGATTCTACTTTATTCTTCAGGGTTGTATAGTATTCCATTGTGTATATGTCCCATAGTTTGGTTATCCATTCTTCAGTTGATGTTTCTTTTCTTTTTATTAACATTCAACTTTGTCCTCTACTAGATATTATTCAGATGAGATATATTTTTCAACTATAAGAGATAAACTAATAAATTGATGACAAAGTGAAGTTAAGGGAGAGATAAGTTGCAAAGTGAGAAAAGGAAAGAGTCATGGATTGAATTATGCCCCTCTAAAAATAAGTGTTAAATTTCTTGAGCCATGATTCTGAGTGGTTTGACAGTTGTTTAATGATGTAATTTGGTATTTATATGGTGATCATTGAACATGATGGGATCTGATGTGATCAGCCACTCAGTTATAAGGGCATTAGGGGAGGATGCAACACCCTTACTCAGGTGACAGCCCTGAGGAATCTTCCTGAAGTGTGGTCTGCATCACTTTTTTATTTTAAAAGAGATAAACAGAGAGAGAAGTGATCCAAGAGGAGGCAACTGACTACCACCAAGAAAGATGAGCCAAGAATGGGTCATGCCATTTGAATCCAGGGTCTCTGTGCTGAGAACCTCCTAGATCCAGGTGAAGACTGATATGAAAGCAAATGGAGATCTCCAAGGGACACCAGACCCACAGAAGTTGAAAGGAGATAAAGTTCTTACTCCAGAGCTGACAGAGAGAAAATCTTCTCCTAGACATGGCACTCTGAATTTGAACTTTTAACCTCTTAAAGTGCAACAGAATAAACTTCTTTTTGCTAAAGCCACTCACCTTTGTTATTTCAGTTAGTTATAACAGCACTAGATAACTAAGGAAGGAACAATATGGGGAGAACTATATCCACGTTTATATCTGAGATTTTATCTACACATAATGTAAATAATCTTATTTAATATATGTAGATATAATGATGCATCTATTTAACTTCTTAGAATTTGCTATAAGTTCTTATGCATAATTATCACTGTATTTCTGTGAGTTAGAAAGAATGGAAATTGTCATTTTTATAGATAAACAAACTGAGGACATTGCAAGTGAGAAGGGTGAGCATAGTAAGGAACAGATCTATAACTCAAGTCCAAATATTGTAAGTCTAAATCAAATTTCCTTTTATTCTTTACCATGACTGCCCCTATACAAATAATTATGTATTGTTATGTATTTTGCATGTGTGGTGTAGAAACAGGCATATTTTAATAAGCAAAAGGTTTATATTCAATGGGTCACAATATACACAATTAAATTAAAGTTAAAAGTAATGCTAATCAATAACAACCTATTAACTGATTGTTAATGAATTAGCTAGGACACATTTTTAAGTTTCTTGAATTTCAGTAGAGCTTATCTGCTTGTTACTGTTATTTCCTGTTATCTGCATGCATTGTAGAATGGAATTATGCTTTGTCTCAAATTATGTTTTAATTCTGGTGTGCTTACTTACACGTATTAAGTAATATTAGCAAATAACTTAAATCACATTAACAAGCAAAATCATTATTCATTTAGCTATAATGGATGAATAAACAAAAATTAATTCTATTACCTTCTGAAGAAACATTGATAATTAATGTAATTTTTCACTCTCCATTCACTATTTCATACCACAGAGATATCATTTTTCTAAGTATCTGGGAACTGCAGCTTCTGAAATAAAGGAAATGAGAAAATTAGTCACTGTATTTAAGAGGTGAAAAGCAATGCTCTTGCTCTATTTCATCCAGTCAACAAATAGTAACAGGCTCAAGATTTGAGAGAAATTAATATGAATTTTTCCACAGATCTTGAACATAATCTGAAGGTAACCTTTTCACAGACTCAAATTTTTGCACAAATTCTCTCTTTCTGAACCATGCTCAAAAAAAGAGGATCATGGCATTTCAAATAGGGCGATACTTTCACCGTTTAGATCATATTTCAGTCTAATTTAGACCTCAATCAAGAACTTCTTAAACAGAGGTGGACATTCAAAGGATCATCTTTCTTAGATGAAAAGTAAAATGAATTTCATTTTAAAGGAAACAAAGACAACATCTGTAAAATGAAACCCTAGTCCCTTTTGCAAAAGTGACAGATTTAAATACATCAAAACACGCTCAGTTTTTTAGAAAACTTGGTCACTGGTAAATTATTTATTTAAAAACAGATTTTAGTTCTATATTTTTTCCCTGCCTATTTTCTCAAGCACTGCATTTAGAAACCAGTGCTGGAGTTTATATCTTGAAACCTAGTACCTTAATGACATTCCAAGGGTAATGATTATTATTAGACCTCTGTTGTTGTTGTTGTTATGTGCCGTCGAGTCGGACCTGACTCATAACGACCCCTCCTTGGGTTTCCGAGGCAGTATCACTACGGAAGTAGATTGCTCTATCTTCCTTCTGAGGAGTGGCTGGTGGGTTTGAACCGCCAGCCTTCTGGTTAGCAGTCAAGTGCCTTTAGCCACTATGCCACCAGAGCTCCTCTATACATGGTTATTCACTACACATATAAACATGCATATATTATAGCATTTAATATAATTTAAATTTGATAGTGATGCCACGTGTGAAATCCCATACACAAATACCCAATCAGAAAGAGTGTTTTCCTTGGAGGATCCAGTGGCAGTGAACCCAAAGCACTAGGACCAATTATGCATTGGGTAGAGTGCCAAATTAAAATTGCAAACAGCAAACCTGAAAATAATCTAAGGGGAGAGCACAGAACTGCAATGAGAATTGGGAAAAAAAAAGTCATGAGTGACTGATGCAGAAATAACAAACAAGTAAATAAAAGATGAACTTAAATATTCAGGGTGAAAATTGGACTAGGATTCCAAATGTCTCTTTTGTGAATGTCAAAGATGTAGTATGGAGTGTGGAGAATTAGTACTACAACATCAAAGCAGTCATGAGGCATCACTATAGGCTGTGAAGTGGTTAAGGTTTTTGGCTGCTAACCAAAAGTCTGGTGGTTCAAGCCCACCAACTCCTCTGTGGGGAAAAAAGATGAGGCAGTCTGCTTCCTAGTGATTTACAGCCTTGGAAAACTTATGGGTCAGTTCTCCTATGTTCAGTAGTGTTCAATAGTGACTTTAAGTCAGAATAGACTCTATGGCAGTGAGTTTTATTTTTCCTTGTTGACTGCTCACCAGAAGTCTGGCGGTTCAAACCCACCAGCCATCCCTCGGAAGGAAGGTTGGGCAATCTACCTCCATAGTGATACTGCCTTGAAAACCCAAGGAGGGGTTGCTATGAGTGGGGTCTGACTCAAAGGCACATAACAACAACAACAACAACAACAACAACAACACAGTGATAGAAGAAGCCCTAGTAGCACAGTGGTTAAATATTTGTCTGTTGTTGGGCAACCTACTTCCATAGTGATACTGCCTTGGAAACCCAAGGAGGGGTCCTTATGGGTTGGGTTCGACTCAATGGCACATGACAACAACAATGACAACAAGTAAAAAATCAGCAGTAGAATCCACCAGTGACTTTTCAGGAAAAAGATGTGGCGATCTGGTCCCATAAAGATTACAGCCATGGAAACCTTATGGGATAATTCTACTCTATCTGATAAGGTCACTATGAATCGGACTCAAATAAAAGAAAACAGGTCAATACAGTGCTTGATATAGGTGACAATTCAGTGATTGAAGGAGCTCTTGTGAGGCAATAGTTAATTGCTAGGCTGCTAAGTGAAAAATCAAAGATGGTTCAAACCCACTCAGTTGCTCTATAGGAGAAAAGACCTGGCAAATTGCTACCATATCGATTACAGCCTAAGAAACCCTATACAGCTGTTCTACATTGTCATAGAGTGTCCTGATGAGTTGGAATCAACTTGATGACACACAATAACAACAACAAACATTCACTGAATGAATGCATCATTCTGTCTAATGTGTTTTGTCTATATGGTTCTGTCTATAAATTGTGTTTGGATTGAAAATTGTGCCTATTATCTGCATGTGATAACCAGATTTTGAGGAGGATAAGATCCCCAGCTTTAAAATTAAGCTGTTCCAATTATATTCCAAGTTCAACTACTTTCTAGTTTTGGACTTTTTTTTTTTTTTTTTTTTAATTTATTGTACCTTATTTTCTTCTGTAAGATTGGTAAGTAATATTACTTAAAAGGTTATTATAAGGATTAAATGTGTTGATCTATATGAAGTATTTAATATTATAAGGGCTTGAAGAGATGTTTGATTTTTATATTAGGTTCTTCTCTTGAATTATTCTGTATTTCTATTAGTCAAAAGTAATTTCTTTTGAGGGAAAATATTTTTCAGTTTAAATTAATATTGTCACATAGATGCCTTAGTTAATAAAAATACTTCCTTTAAGTTAATAAATTTATACTGAGGAAGAAGTACATGAAAATTCTAATGCATCATAACCAAATCCATTGCCATCAAGTAGATTCCAACTCATGATGACCCTATATAGTAAGTAGTTATATAGAAGTTATAAACTACCATGAATTTTCATTAACTCTTATTTTAATATATAGAACCTTATTAGAGAGAAGGACTAGTTTTATTAAGGTAAAACATAAGATAGGGGTTAAGAACATAGCACATGAATTTACTTCCTGAGTGAAGCAGATGTTATTTGTGTGACTCTGGGCATATTTATTCTATGTCTCTGTTTCTACATCTGTTAAATGAGAGTATTAACAGCACGTGTCTCTTAGAATTTTGAGGATCAAAAGACATAGTTCATGAAATGTGCTTAGCACAGGAAATTATTGTTTTTTTTGTGTATCCATTTGACAGGTAGGGAATCTAATCCTCGGATAGATTAGCTGACTTGTCTTGAATTAAAATTCATTTTTTTTTGAAAAAGACACAGAGAACCAATTGAGCTTTAGCTGCTAAAAATCAGATCAGTCATCAAAATATTTATTTTGAAATTATTTGTAAACTTTTTATTTTGTTTTGTGCATATGGAAGAAAATTTGTTGAGACTGAAACTATGCTCCTAATGTTGGTATTGGTGTCTGAAACGCATAGCCAAGTAAATAGAAATCACCAGGTCCATGATTGCCACAATGATTTCCAGAAGATGGGGAACTCTCCTGGACTATTCTCTCCAGGTATACAATCTCCAGGACTTGAGACTGTTTGTTAACAACCAGAGTTGAAACCAATCAGGGACCAGTCAAATAATTAGAATCAAGAAATGGCAGGAGTATTGCATCACAGAAGATGTAGACATCAATTCAATTTTCACCTTCATTGAGTTTTCACTGCATGACTTTGTTCAAGGTCCTTTCTTTTACCTTCCTATCCACATTTTAGAGGAAATAATCCTTTCTCTATTGCTTTTACAACAATGTAGTGAGGGACAAGATAATGATGAAAACACTATTTAAATGCTAGAATGACAAAAACTGTAAGTTTATTAAACCAAAGCATGAACACAAACCAGAGTACTAAGCAAAGAATAAGAAGGAAACTGAGAATCTGACAACATCAATGGGGAAGAACTAGGGTAAATATCTGACTCCAGATATTTGAGTTTAAACCGGTGGATAATCATATTAGTATGCAGTATTCATACTTCAAAGTTAGTTAGAAGCCTGGCAAAAAGAACAGGACAAATTAGCCCATGTAAGAGAGGTCAGGTTGTTCAGTCATCTTGAGGATAAGGATACAGTTCATATCACAGGCAAGGCTATGGGAGTCTTGTCTGGACCTTTAGAAAGCTGTGATCTCCAGATGAAAACATTTGAGCTTATTTGATTGGCGATTGGAGGTTTAAAATGATCAGAGTTCATCCTACAAATGATACTTTAAGTAATCTGAGAGTTTGATAAATTGTCAGAGGGTGGGGAAGATTGAGAAAGAGAAAGAGAGAAGAGAGAGAAAGTGTTTCTGAGGAAATTGCAATAATGTGTATTTAGCTTAGAACCTAATTTAGAATTGAAAAAAAATAAATAAATAAATACACTGCTGTTGAGTTGGACCCCACTCATAGCAACCCCTCCTTGGGATTCCAAGGCAGTATCATTATGAAAGTAGATTGCTCAACCTTCCTTCCAAGGAGTGACTGGTGGGTATGAACTGCCAGCCTTCTGATTAGCAGTCAAATGCCTTAGGCATTACACTACCAGAGCTCCCAAAGAGCAACAATGACCAGTATGGGGGTCGAACCCACAACCTTGGCGTTATTAGCATCACGCTCTAACCAGCTGAGCTAACCGGATAGTGTCTTTAAAAATGGGAAATAATTGTTTCAGCCTTATAAAGGACTGCATCAACAAGTTTTTGAGCATGTGTGCTTGGGTGAAGTGAAATACACACATAAGAAAAAAGAAGACCAAGGATCACAGGAGCTAGGGAGATAAGAAAAATAGATGGAGGAGAAGAAGGAGGAACAAGAGGAGAAAGAAGAAAGAAATCTAGGTTGAAATTGGGGAGGTGAAAAAGAGCCATTCAGTAAACATCTGCTGAGCACAGAATAAGTGCCAGATATGTTGTTAGCATTTGTTAATATAAATAAGAGGAAGAAAGTGTCTCTTCTGTTGAATTATAAGCATTGAAATTACAGAAATATAAAATAAATAGATAATGTTTATAAGAGACAGTGTGCTGTGGTATAAAGAATATGGGCATAAAATGTAAACATGCCTGGGGGTAAATGTAATATAGTGTTATTATGTGACCTTAGATAAGTTGCATCACCTTGCTGAGATCACATTTCTTATCTATAGAATGAGGATTATATGTATCATTTTCTTCATAATTGTAAAAATTTTACAATATGACTGATTAATGCTAGTGACAGGGACACTCAATAAATGATAATTGTTGTTATCACTAATGTAAAAATGCAATACGATAAGGATAATGGTGGAATGAACAATATGCTTTGGTGGCAAAGGAAGACGAATGATAGATATAGTTTAATGGAAGTGAAGCAGCGAAACCATCATAGGAGGGGTAATCATTCATCATCAGAGACGTAAAATAAGTTTAGGATTTCGTACACTGAAAAAAAAAAGGATTAAGAAATGAGTGTATTTTACATAAAGAAATAGCATGCCCAGGAAGGGAAAAAAAAAAAAAAAATTGACTTAAAAAATATTATGTTTGAGGAAACATAAAGGTATTCACAATTAAAAAAAAAAAAAATCCATTGGAAGCACAAGTTAATTGAAATTGGACTGGAGGAGAATTTGGGAATAAATAGCATTTCTTTAAAGGCCATAACTATTTTTTAGATTCCTATTATGTGACAGGAACTGTTCCGTACTTTAGAGATACACTCATGAACAAATCATAAAAAGCAGAAGTGAAAATTGAAGGTGAAAGATTGATACTTTTATTTACTGCAAGGATAGTGTCTCCTCCTCAAGTATGGAAGTCAGATCCAAAATTAAATCATAGTTGAAAGAATAAAAACAATACATTTAAGAAAATGAATAACCTAATAAATTTGGTTATCTTAACTACAGAACGGGCTGAATGTCATTGGACTTTTATGTTATATTGTACATCAAACAACCATCAGTTTAATTCCCAGAAGTCAATTCCAAAGCAGCAATAAGTGTCAATTCAGTATCCAGCAATAGATATGGTTTAAATGGCATCAAATCTTACCTGTACTTCATTTACCTTGTAAAAATATCAATATTTATCTTTACCATTATGAAAAATAACTGTGGTTGATTAATGATAGATGTTAATAAATTTAAAGCACAGTCCTGTTGGAAAAGTATAAAGAGTTTCCTTTCAAGAGTTTTCTTTTAAAGCAAAGGCAGAGGCATCATCAGCATTTAAATAGGACCTTGTGAACTAACCAAGAAGTTGGAATTAATGTGATTATTCTTGGAGTTCAGTGCCTGTGACTAGCATCTCAGGGGATCCTGGCTTTGATGACTGCATTCCAGAAATAATGACTTGCTGTTTGCCTTTAGTGATTTTGAACCTTGGTGTAGTAGGCAAACTGTGAAAGATGAGAAAGGAAATGTAAATGAGTTTAGTTTACACACATTCAAAATTCTTCGACATAAGGCAACTTTCAATATACAATGATTAGCAAATAATTTATCAATTCATTATTTGGAGGCAAGTGCCAATTGGTCTATGTATATTCACTAGTTTTGATTTCATTTAATGTGCATCTAGAAAATACATAGAGACCTGTAAACTGTTTTTTTTTTTTTTTTTTAATCATGATTAACTTCTCTCATATAAGCTGTAATAAATTTTATTAAAATTTAAAAATAAATGGCAGAAAGGCAGGGTGGAACACATTCCAGAAATGATCACAATGACTAGGACTCTGTAATGTGGCTCATCTGTAATTATGTGTGATGACATAAAAGGTCCAAGATGCTGGCTGCATGAATACTCAAGAGCTTTCTGGTGATGAATTGATGTATTTCTATTTACGTGACTTTGCGACTGATGGCTGACACTAACTGACACAAAGGAATGACTCTTCCTCCTTATAGGTTAAAGCATTCATTTTGTTAAAAAGAATGGCCAGCTTTCAGGCCTTTGCATCTTGGAGAAAGATTATAAAAATGAGCCCCCACTCCCTTTATGTTGTAGTTCACAAAGACCTGGCATTGAATAACTTAATCTTTTGCAAATCCTCTTTTATCCTGTTGACCTGACAGGTGCCCAGAGAGAATTGATATTATAAAACAAATTAAAATTAAACACAGAAGGAAAAAGGAGCTTTTACTGTCAAAGCAGAGACCAGAAAAGAAGAGAGCCTCCCTTACAGCACTCTGATAGTCAGCTGGAGGCCAGACCATTATGGGTCTTGCAAGTTTGGAAAATAGTGAAAGAATGCAAGAGAACTGGCATGAGCTGAATTTTCTTTGAGGAATGTCTTGCACTTGGAGGGGGAAAAAAAAAACAAAACAGTAAAAATACCCATACCTAAAGTGGAGCTGGCACCTAATTTTTTTCTGCTAGAATGCGAAACCTGTTACTTTCAAGTTGATTTTTACTGACAGTGACCCTATAGGACGGAACAGAACTGCCCCACAGGGTATTCAAGGCTGTAATATTGATGGAATATTTATGCCCCATCTTTGTCCCACGTAGCAGCTAGTGGGTTTGAACCACTAACCTTTTAGTTAGCAGCCAAGAGTTTAACGTCTGTACCATTAAGGCTTTATTCTACTAGAATAGGACCTAAAATATGGGTAGGTTCCAGCTGTAGGTGGTATAGAATAATCTGCACAGTCAGGATCAATCACCTAATTGCTGAGAGTGTTTTTATAGGAATCTAGTCCAGAAATTATGGTCTACCACTGAGCGTTAGTCTGACTACATCTGAACTACCTAGGAGAGTTTTTATGATTGGGGTTTCTGCCTCCTCCTTCTTAACCATCTCCCCAAAGAATTCTAAAGTAGTTATTTTGGAGATCAATTTGGGAATCTACTCATGTTTGAAAAACACTGATACAATAATTAGGATTGAAGATTCTTAATTTTGTCTAAGATTCTAATCACTGGGGTTCAATCATAGCTGTCCATTAAAATCACTAGTTAAAATTTAAAACTATATTTCCCTGAGCTTGTTTCCTTATAATCACAAAAATATTTAGGGCACCATCTATTATGTGCCTTGTGCTGAAAATACAGAAATATATAATGTATGGTCCTGATTTAATAGAAAAGGTAGACAATTAACCATCCAGTGATAATATATCATAGGAAGTGCATAAGGATGCACAGGGTGTATTCTTAAAGAATCATGAAATGAAAGATCTGCATTAGGGAATAGAGGAAGCCTGATATATCTGACATATCATCTCAATATATCTTAGTAGCATAGTGCTTAAGGCACTTGACTGCTAAACAGAAGGCTGGTGGTTCAAACCCACCAGCCACTCCTCAGAAAGAAGGTTGGGCAATCTACTTTCATCATGATACTGTCTCAGAAACCCAAGGAGGGCTCGTAATAAGTCAAGTCCAACTCAACGACACATAACAACAACAATTGAGGGGATTATGTATCTGTACCTAAGATCTGGGACATCAGTCAGTGTGAACCAATCAATAGAAAAAAGTAGTTAAGATGTACAATGACTAAGCACCACAGCTACTGATGTTTTGCATGCTATCAACTTAAGTTTCCTCATTCCAAACAAGGACAAGACTAACTTCAGAGCATGGAAGCAGAAATAATACTTCAGGTAGTGACTGAACACTCTCTAGAAGAATTAAACTGCAGACCTATGCACTTGGTTTAGAAATCAGCCGGGCCTTTGTGGAAAATGTAAGAGAAAAGGAACTATGCCTGAGGAGGAGGTCAAATATATCACTCCTACTTTAATCTAAAATGTAACTTTATTCCTTTATTACCTCAATGGGAGCTCTGGTAGCATAGTGCCTAAGGCACTTGACTGCTAACCAGAAGGCTGGCTGTTCAAACCCACCAGCCACTCCTCAGAAGGAAG
>NW_006921612.1:17092266-17098468 GCF_000298275.1 Orycteropus afer afer | reverse complement strand
GAGAATAACCAGACTTTGTCTCATCTACTTTTGTCATGTTGTCAGAAGGGACCATTCCATGGAGAAGGATGTCATGCTTGGTAAGGTGGAGGGTCGATGAAGGAAGGAAGGTCTTCAACGAGATGGAGTGACATGGTGGCTGCGATGTTGGTCTCATGTATAGCAGGGATCATGGACCTGGAGTGGGATCGGGCAGTGTTTCGTGTTGCTGTGCATGGGGTCGCTATGAGTCAGAAATGACTTGATGGCACCACCTAACAACAACAACAAAAATGAACAATAATCATAGGCAACTTCACACATTACTCATTTAGAGAAAGACCATTTGGTCAAATCAGGAGATCCACATTCTAGATTACAGCACATCTGTTAAAGTATTCTTAGAAAGGTTCATTTTATTTTCTCATTTATAAAAATGAGGTCATTGTGTTAGATGATCCCTAAGTGACCTTACAGCTCAAGAATTTTAAGAATCATCATTTTATCAACTAAACTAATGCATAATGTTCTGTAAGGTAAGGGTTATACCTTATATTGTTTGTGTCCCTCACCAATATGAATGAAATACTTCACACTAATTAGAGCTCTTATTTCTCCTTTTACTTGTACCAGTGCCAGATTTTTGAGGAAGCTCCATTTCTGACTATTACTAAAGTAGTAATTCACCATTCTTAGCTTTCTCATTACCTTGTGAACTACCATGTGTCATTACTCTATGTTAGTGTTTTGGTTACTTAGTTCTGACTGGACAAGAATGTATCTATCACAAATGTGATGGCCTAAACAAACAGGAGTTTATTCTCTCAGAGTTTGGAGGCTTTACATTCAAGTTCAAAGTGCCAGGCTCTAGGGGCTGTGTGAAAACCCCTCGACTTTAACCTTCAGCTCTGCCTTGTTCATGGTCCACTGAAGCTAGAGGCATCTCTTTACTCAGGCAGCTACTGGCTGCTGAGGCTAATAAGCCCAAGGTCGACAAATAAAATGACACAGTCCCGAAGTTACCAAACCACATGGCAGACCGTTAATTCACATCCATTGTAAGTCCCAAGGTCAGCAGAGCATAGCAGGCTAATGAACAATGACACAGCTATGTGCAGGGTCCAAGTGTGCCATAAACTAGACACTATTCCTCAAGGCTTCTCCTTATATACAGGGAGCAGACCATATCCCTAAGGCAGCTACTCAGCTGCTCACAATAGATTCCACCATGCCGTTGATTACTTGTCTCCTCATGGGGAATACTACATCCAGTTGCCCAGTCACTCAACCAGGCCCAGCTAAGTTGACACACAAGCGTAACCACCACATTTAGGCACTGTAGTAATCACTTCACATGCATTAACTCATATTCAATTCTTAATTATAATTATGAATTGTGCATATCATGGTCAACCAAACTCCAAAACTAGAGTTCTCAACCACTACACATACTCAATATCTCTCAACATTTGTGTGCTTATTGCTTGTTTCCTAATTTACCCTGTTTCCATATGTTTTTCAATAAAGAAAGTTATATGTTTTAAGGTGATTTATTTATTATTTTCCTTTATAAATATATGAATGTAATATGAAATACATATGAATGTAACTAAAAAACAAACTGGAATTTTATCCATGACTACACTCATTGGAGGAGGCATAAGTGTTGCAATAGAAGACAGAGCCATAGAGGAAGATGTCTATGCATTCATGTTTGAAATTTCCAATAGCTCTAAAATGGATATGATTCATCTCATTGAAAAGATAAAAGGTTAAGGAGATAAAGGTTAGGGAGAGGTCAAGATACTTGCATTATTGTAAAAAAAAAGAGTCTTATGTAAGGTAAAGAATCATAATTTGTATCCTCTATGCTAATACCATAAAAAGTGTGACAGATTTCAGGATGATACATGAAGCCAAGCACACAGTTGAGTTCATAGCAGAATGACATTCACCTTTGATTGCAGAAAATTCTGGAAAAGAAACAAGACAAATGTGTCCAAAGAAAGTCAGAAATCCCAGTAGATCCATATCAGATGATAATCTGCCATGGAACACATCCTTTTTAACCTTTTAGACATTTTTAGATCTAGCTCTCATACTCAGTTTTTCTGAGGCACTGAGCAAGTGACTTAACTTCTGTGTGATAGTATGATAGGAGGGTCATTTGTAGAATTTAATTAGATTCTATTTATAAAGCATTATATTAGTCAGAGTCCAATCAGGAAACCAAATCCAAACCAATTACTTTAAAAGATGGAATATAATAAAAAGATATTATAGACATAGTTTTATAAGGAATCTTTAACTAGGTAAATAAAATGAGCACTAAAGTAACTTGAAATTAGCAGTAGCATGAAGAAGCTATCAGCCTGGGCATGAGTAACTAAGGGAAGGCTTTTGAACCATTAATATTTAGAAGCCTGAAGGAGGGGTCCCGGGAAGCTATACCTCAGACTCATGAAGAGAGGATGAGGCTAGTGTTACTGATACGGCATCTTCAGCCTGGCTCTTCAAATATTGAAAAACTAAAAATTGTATTCAACTGCTGGTACAGAGAGGGATTTCTGTTACTGGGGAAAGAAACATTTCTAGGGTAATGTCCCTGGGAAGAGGAAGCCAACAGGAAACAAATGGAAAACCAGATCCTTACTTGTCTCAGTCTAGTATCACCTTTTGGCAAAACTAGATAAAGTCAGTTGGCAAAGCTGAAAAAAAAGAAATACGATTTACAGATTTTCAATGTAGCATTATCACAAAGCAAAATAGAGGAGATTGGGTCTGGATCTTGAAGACAACAGCTTAATTGGCACATTGACTTTAAACTTATTAAAATTAATAGATGTAACTATTGATAAGGTAGACCCTAGATGGTGCAAACAGTTAAGCACTCAGCTAGCCTAAAAATTGGTGGGTCAAACCCATTCAGAGACCCCTCAGAAGACAGACTTAGTATTCTGCTTCTGAAAAGTCACAGCCTTGAAAACTCTATAGAGCAGTTGTACTCTCTACACCCAGGGTTGTCATGAGTCAGAACTGACTCAAAGGCAACTGACAGCAACAATGGTTATTACCATAAATGTCATCATGACCCATGGAAAATGTGGAAGTGAAAGGTCTCCAGAATCAATAAGTAAAAGACATCAAAATTTAAGAGATTCTAACAGCTTAAAGGATCTTTACTTTTCATATGTTGTGTATTCATATCAGTCTTGTGAAATGATTATTAATTATCCATTTAATTGTTTTATATTAAGAATGCTGGCAAGAATGTTGTACAAACTGTTCCCAGTTAATATGAACAGTATTCTTAAGAGTGCTACAGTTCAGTGAGGAAGGTTGTATCAGCAAAGGAAAAAATTTAAACCACCTGTCTGAAATAAGTTCTACATAATTTTCTAAATTAGAGCATTTATTCTGATTTAAGGTTTAGGAAGTATATTCAGTACAATCACTGCACTGGATTTACTATCTTTCCCACCAAAATCTTAATCATTTTCTCAATAATAAGGATTTCGGGTGTTATAGGATTATTCACTTCATGATCCTTTGTGACAGTCTTGAAGATAACCTGTCAAATCTCCCTTCAAGAAAGAATTGTCCATCAGTTGCAAGAAGTGCAATTAACTGGTGACCTCCAGCTGCAGCATCTTCTGGATCCGTCACAGCATTTGAGCTGAGGACATACTCTTTCCTGGAAACTATCAGCCAAAGCCTATGCAAGACAGGGGTACAATTTCTACCCTATATGGGAGCATTAATAAGCAATCTTTGTGCTGGATTTCCTATTGGGCTGGTTGAGACATCCTCAGAGCTTTACTTTAGTCTAGGGGTTGGGCATTCCTACTTCCGTAGTGATACCGCCTCGGAAACCCAAGGAGGGGTCGCTATGAGTCGGGGCCGACTCGATGGCAAACAACAACAACAACAACAACAGGGCTCTTTCTACTCTATCTTTGTTCCTGCTCCTTACACTGCATCACAATACGAAGGCTTTACTAGCTTCCTCCTGCTCCTTCCTCATTTTATTCTTTATGAACCTGACCTCCACTCTTTTTTTTTTTTTTTTTCGCACTTCCAACACCATTCTGGCAGTTGTCTCTTAGAGAGCCCAAGTGGTACATCTCTCCACCGTTGCTCTTCTCCTGTGGGCTTTAGGAAAGCAATATTTCTGCAGGTATTTGTATAAGCGCGGAAATATTTCAGTAG
This sequence comes from Orycteropus afer afer, assembly GCF_000298275.1. NCBI lineage: Eukaryota > Metazoa > Chordata > Mammalia > Tubulidentata > Orycteropodidae > Orycteropus > Orycteropus afer. The sequence continues at coordinate 17,094,280 of NW_006921612.1, read as the reverse complement.
TCGTTACTGCCAGTTCACCTGGCTATGTAGGAATATTTCTCAGGTAGCAGTCTGCTTTTATATATAGAAAAAGAGCAGTGACTGAATAGGTCATTTCTCAGAAATCTTGACAACCCCAAGGCTGAGCCACTCTGTTTTAATACTGCTCTGTAGATAATGATCTGTATTTTGGCAGAATCTCAAAATGACCTTGATGTTTACAACAGCAGAGAAACATAGTGACCTGGCTGACAGAGTTAAAACAGTCAATGAATGGAGAAGGAGTTCTTTCTTCCTGCAAATGTACACACATTCTTGAGTAAAAGTGAAGATTTGTTATCTCTTGTTTTTTTAAAAAATGCGTGTTATTCTAACTTCTCATCTCAATACATTTTACAACAGTGGAGAGAATGTTTTCAGTTTATTTATATTTATAAATTATGGCTATCTTTGAAAATTGATGTTGAAAAATAAGAGGACATAACAATATGATCAAACAGTATAGTATATACAAAGTGTTCACACAGGGCATTCATTTTGGGACTTAAAAGAAAGACTCCCCCTCACTCCCACCCCCTTAAAAGTCACATTCAGAGAGAAAACAAAAACAGAATACAAGCTTTGATATATTACTTTAGAATTTATATTTATTACTCTGTTTAATTTTGTATCCAATAGAAGAGATTCTTCAGATTTCCATAAATTACCCTCTGATAGCAAATCCACTATTACTCATATAAATCACGTGAGGATTAACTCGTGTTCGGCTCTCCATAACCTTTTGCTGTGCATTATCCAAAAGTGAACTAACTTGCACTATGCCTTTTTTTCTGACATAATTTATAGAAATGTGGCCTCTTTTTATGACTTCCATAGCTTTTATTTTTTATTTTCTATTGATTATAAGTCATCCTAGTTTGCCTTGGGACATCTAGTTAGTAGAGGTGATTCAGATTCACGTCTGCTACACCCCACCGGTCACTCCACGGAAGGAAGGTTGGGCAATCTATGTCCATAGTGATATTGCCTCAGCAACCCAAGGAGAGGTCACTATGAGTCAGGTCCTACTCAATGGCACATAACAACAACACAACTACATTTAGCTAATGTAAAGAAAATAAAATAGATGTCTCTCAACAACTACTAGAAAAGCAGCAACTCACCTTAGCTAATTATGATTGTTTATGATATATCATAGCCTTGATAATAGAAGCCATTAACAAATTCACACTCAGCTATGATCTAATCTTTGATTACCAGAATATAGCTCAGAGAAGCTTGTACTCTCCATATAAGTCATGTCCCAAAAATTATTGCTGCTACGAAACAGAATACTTTTCATAGAAACAAACTGTACTGATCATACCTATCCATTTATAAAAATACTAACTATATGACTTAGCTTTAAAAATACCTTGAAAACTGATTAACTGATTATATTCATCCAGCTTTATGCTGTTAAAAGAAATTGAGAAATCAAGAGTAACACTAGCAAGAAAACAGTAAGGTAAGAACAGATGCAGAAAAACTCTGTATTATGTTAGCATTTATGGTGACTTTTGGGTGTTAATCACCCTAGACTTCACTAATCAAGAGAGTTGAGGAGGTAGGGCAAAATATCAAAATATTGTTGATCCATTATTTTATGTGAATAAATTAAGAGTTAGTATTAATACTTTCACCCATATGAAACACAAATGGAACAATTAATCTTCTTGTAAAAAAAAATAATATCTATAATATATTATGGAAGGAAGACAGCAATCTAAATTCTGTAGAGATACTGCCTCAGAAACCCAAGGAGGGGTCACTGTGTGTTGGAACTGATTTGAGGGCAGTGAGGTTTTTTTTTTTAAGACAAAGAAAAGTTTTATTATTGAATAAGCATTAAATGAGAATGTGATGCATCACAGGCAATACATTTAAGAGACTGAAAAGACAGAAAGGAATATTAATTGTTATATAGCTAAAGGGGGAGCTCTGGTAGCATAGTGGCTAAATCACTTGCCTGCTAACCAGACGGCTGGTGGTTCAA
>NW_006921612.1:17087625-17092166 GCF_000298275.1 Orycteropus afer afer | reverse complement strand
GCACTGGTCTAGTTGTGAGGATTTTTGTTTTATTTATGTTGAAGTATAATCCATACTGTAGACTGTAGTCTTTAATCTTCATCAGTAAGTGCTTCAAGTCATCCTAACTTTCAACAACAATGTTGTGTCATCAGCATATCGTAAGTTGTTAATGCATCTGCCTGCAATCCTGATGCCACATCCTTCTTCATATAGTCCAGCTTCTTGGATTATTTGCTCAGCATACAGATTGAGTAAGTATGGTGAAAGAATACAACCCTAACTCACTCCCTTAATGATTTTAAACCATGTAGCATCTCCTTGTTCTGTTCAAACAACAGCCTCCTAGTCTATGTACAGGTTCCTGATGAGCACAATCAAGTGTTCGGGAATTCCCATTCTTCTCAATATTACCTGTAATTTGTTTTGATCCACACAATCAAATGCTTTTGCAGAGTCAATAAAACACAAGTAAACATCTTTCTGATATTCTTTAGTTTTAGTTAAGATCCACCTGACATCAGTAATGATATCCCTCATTCTATGTCTTCTTCTGAATCCAGATTGCATTTCTGGAAGTTCCTTGTCAATATATCGCTACAATTGTTTTTTAATTACCTTTAGCAAAACTTTACTTGCATGTGATATTGATATTGTTTGATATTTCCACGTTCTGTTGGATCACCTTTCTTTGGGATGGGTAACAACATCGCTTTCTTTTAGTCAATTGGCCAGGTCATTTTCTTCCATATCTTGGCATAAATAAGTAAGGCCTCCAGAGCTGCATCTCAGTGGGTATTCTTTCAATTCCTGGAGGCTTGATTTTAGTCAATTCTTTCAGTGATGCCTTGATTTCTTTCTTCACTACCATTGGTTCTTGATCATGTAGTACCTCCGGAAATAGTTGGACATTGGCCACTTATTTTTGATACAGTGACTGTATATTCCTTCCATCTTCTTTTTATGTTTCCTGATCATTCAGTATTTTGCCCATAGAATCGTTCAATATTGCAACTGGAGGCTTGAATTTTTTCTTCAATTATTTTAGCTTGAGAAATGCTGAGTGTGTTTTTCCCTTTTGACTTTAAAACTCCAGGTCTTTGTACATTTCTTTATAATACTTTACTTTGTCTCCTTGAGCTGCTCTTTGAAATCTTTTTAGTTCTGTTATTTCAGCATTTCTTCCATTCACTACTCTCCACAAGAAAGAAAGTTTGAGTCTCTTCTGACTTTCATTTTGGTCTTTTCTTCCTTTCCTATCTTTTTAATGACCATTTGCTTTCTTCACTTATGATGTTCTTATGTCATCCCACAACCCATCTGATCTTTGGTCACTAGTTTTCAATGTATCATATCTATTCTTCAGATGGTCTCTAAATTCAGGTGGGATATAATCAACATCATATTTTAGCTTTCATAGACTTATTTTACTTTTCTTTTAGTTTAACTGAAACTTACATATGCACAATTGATGATCTATTCCACAGTCAGTTTCTGGTCTTCTGACTGATGATAACATTTTTTTTCATGCTCTCTTTCCACAGTTGTAGTTGATCTGATTTCTGTGCATTCTATCTGGGGAGGTACACATGTACAACATACAATGGCCATTTATGTTGTTGAAAAAAGGTATTTGCAATGAATAAGTCATTGGTATTGAAAAATTCTATTGTGTAGTCTCTGGCATCATTTCTATCACCAAGACTGCATTTTCCAATTACCAATGTGTCTTCTTTGTTTCCAACTTTCACATTCCAATCACCAATAATTTTCAATACATCTTGATTGCATGCTTGGTCATTTTTAGGCTGCTGAAATAGGTAAAAATCTTCAATTTCTTCATCCTTGTCTTCAATAGTCGGTACATAAAATTGAATAACAGTAGTATTAACTGGTCTTGCTTGTAGGTATATTAATATCATTCAATCTCTGACAGCATTGGATTTCATGGCAGATTTTGAGATGTTCTATTCAAAAATGGATGCAATATCATTTCTCTTCAATTTGTCATTCCCAGTGTATTAAATCATAGGATTGTTTGATTCAAATTGTACAATACCTGTCCATTTTAGCTCACTAATGCCTAATGCCTAGGATATTGATCTTTCTCTGTCCCATTTCATTTTTGACAATTTCCAATTTTTCTAGATTCATACTTTGTACATTCCATGTTCCAATTATTACTGAATATTTGCAGCTGTTTCTTCCTATTTTGAGTCATGCCTCCTCAGCAAATGAAGGTCCTCAAAGCTTTATTCCATCCACATCATTAAAAGTAAGGTCAACCTTACTTTTGGGAAACAGCTCTTCCCAAGTTATATTTTGAGTGCCTTCTAACCTGAAAGGCCTATCTCTTTGCACTATATAAGACAAAGTTTCATGGTGTTTCATAAAATTTTCCAGTACTATATCAGACAGTGTTTTACTTCTATTCATAAGGTTTTCAGTGGCCAATTTTTTCAGAAGTGGATGGTCCTGTCCTTCTTCCCAGTCCATCTTCATCTAGAAGCTCCAATGAAACCTGTCCACCATGGGGACTGTGCTGGTTCAGTTGGTGTGTCAACTTGGCTAGGCCTGGTTGCATGGCTGAGCAGCTGGATGTAGTATTCCCCATGATGAGACTAGTAATCAAATCTATGGTAGAATCCACTGTAAGCAACTGAGTAGCTGCCTTAAGGAATGTGGTCTGCTTCTTGTATATAAGCAGAAGCCTTGGGGAATGGTATCTAGCTTATGGCACTCTTGAATCCTGCATGTAGCCGAGTCATTGTTCAGCAGGCTGCCATGCTGTAGCGAACTTGGGACTTATAATGGACTTGAATTAATGGCCTGCCATGTGGCTTGGTAACATTGGAACTGTGCCTTTTTACTTGTTGACCTTGGTTTTGTTAGCCTTAGCAGCCAGTAGCTGCCTGAGTGAAGAGATGCCTCTAGCTCCAGTGGGCCGGGAATAAGAGGCAGAGCTGAAGCCCAAGGTTGAGGGGCTTTCACCCAGCCCCTAGAGCCTGGCACTTTGAATTTGGACTTCTAGCCTCCCGAACTATAAGAGAATAAACTTCTGTTTGTTAAGGCTGTCTTGCTTGTGGTATATTCTTGTCAGAGTTTTACTAGGTAACCAGAATAGTGACATAGCTGGTATTTGAAATACCAGTGGCATAGCCTCCTGCCTCACAATTACATACAAGCCACCACAGTATAACAAACTGACAAAGGAGTGGTGACAAAATAAATACATACATATAAATAATTAATCTTTATTCTTTCAATAAATAGCGTTTTTAAAAATTTATATATGTATAGTCTTTTCAAAACAACATTCACTTCTCTACTTCCTTATACCAATAATCTTTCTTATTTTAAGTACATTTCTCCAAGTTTTGCTTATCACTGACACCTTCCATTACTATAGTGAGTCATAGCCTGGATTATATTGGAATAACCTGGGAAACATTAAAACATACTGATCGCTGGGTACAGCTGGGGTATGTAGATTTTGAGAAGCTAAACACATGATTGTATCCTGTGGTCAGGTTGAGAAACACTGCTTTACAACTCAGATGAAATTTCACCTCTACCATGATCATGCCACCTATAATGATAGCCCTTGCTTTAGAATTCCTACAATAAGGACTTCTTATGAACACTTATATCCACAGGGATCCAGGTGAGGAGAGGGAACCCAAGCATGCCCAAAGCAGCAGGGCGAGAGAGAGAGAGAAAGGGGATTAAAAGGCCCAGGAACTGGGACGGAGGAGCAGTCAGCCACAGGGACCCAGATAAAGGTGGTACGAGAGGTTTCCAGCAGGGAGACAAATTTGTCTGTCGGCTTGTCCTACCATGGTGACGTGTTGATGTGAGTTTTGAGGCTGAGCCACTGGTGTTTCAAACCCAGTGGGATGCACATGGTACACAGGTATCACCCCAGCTTACAGAATGAGACAGATTAAGAAGAAGGAAGAAGCTGTCCACTTCTCAAAGAATTGGCCAGGGAAAACCTTATGAATAGCAAAGAAACCCTGTCTGATACATTACCACACAAATTTTATGAATAGTCCAGTTAGGTTAGAAGGCTCTCAAAATAGGACTGAGAATGAGCTGCATCAGAGTAAACCAAGCCATACTCATACAGATAAGGTAAAGCATTCAAGACCTCCATTTGCTGATATAGCACCACTCAAATTGAGCAGAAACAGCTACAGACATCCATTAATCATTGGAACATGGAATGTACGAAGTATGAATCTAGGAAAATTGGAAGTTGTAAAAAATGAAATGGAACATATAAAGATTGATATCCTCAGCATTAGTGAGCTGAAATTGACTGGTTTTGGCCATTTTGAATCAGAACACCATGTGATCTACTATGCCAGGAATGACAGTTTGAAGAGGAATGGTGTGGCATTCATCATCATAAAGGATGTTTCAAGATCTGTCCTGAAGTACAATGCTGTCAGTGATAGGATAACATCCATACGCCTACAAGGAAGACCCATTAATGTGACTATTATTCAAATTTATGCACCAACCACCAAAGCCAAAGATGAGGAAATTGAAGAATTTTA
>NW_006921612.1:17074709-17078670 GCF_000298275.1 Orycteropus afer afer | reverse complement strand
CAAAAGTCATTGTCCTCCAGTCAATTCCAACTCATTGTGACTGTATCAGACTAGGTAGAACTGCTCCATAGGGTTTTCAAGGCTGTAAATCTTCCTGGAAGCAGGCTGCCACATCTTTCTCCCCTAGAGCAGCTGGTGGGTTGGAATCAGTTTTAGGTTAGAAATTAAGCTGAGGGCAGTGAGTTTTTTGTTTTATAATATATTACAGTCAATAACTGAGTTTTTACTATTTAAAAAATTATTTTAAAAAAATATTATACACCAATTATCTTGAAATAATTCATATTCCCTAGACTTGTAGTTGTCTTCATAAATGACTTTCCAAAAGAACCAATGAAACACATGACAAAAATGTTTTTCATACAAAAAAAAAAATTTGTTTTGCATATTAACAAAATATTTAAACTACTGCTAAAACATCATAGGAATGAATAAGTATATTTTTATTTTTCTCCTCAATGGAATAATATACAGCAAGTTATCAATAATATTTTAAAAGAATTTATAGTTGCAGAGATGTATACATTGCATTAATTGATAAGTGCAACTTATGCCATTTTTTTAAGTAGGATGGTAACAACTGTATAATCAAAAGAGTGTAATTGGTGATAGAGAAATACCACAAAAAAATTGGACTGAAGTTCTTTTCTTTTCTTTTTCTTTTTTTCCCTCCTTTTGGTGCTTTTCTGTATCTCACAAATTTCTGAGTGCATACCATTTATAATTGAGGGGAGAATTCAATCCCCATGTCTTTTGTCATTTTGCTTAGAACATCATAAGATATTCATTCTAATTTAGAGATTTTAAAGTAAGAGATATCCAAAGTAAACTATTGTTGTTGTTGTTGTTGTTGTTTGCCGTCAAGTTGGCCCAGACTCATAGTGGCCCCTCCTTGGGTTTCTGAGGCAGTATCACTCCTGAAATAGGATTGTCCAATCTTCCTCCCGAGGAATGCCTGGTGGGTTTGAACCGCCAGCCTTCTGGTGAGCAATCAAGTGCCGTAGGTATAGTTAAGTTAAATTAATTGCTTGTTCTTTGAGCTGACTTTAGATACAGATAGGGGCATAGACTGCATGGGCATTACAAATCAGGAAAAACAAAGGAAAGTAGAAAGAAAGAGAGGTTATGAGAAGAGAGTTACTATTTTATTGTGTTAGGAGGGAAATCTGTCCAATAAGATGGTATTTGAGTGGAAGGTGAGCTCTGCAGATCTTGTTGGAAGAACATTTCAGACAAGAAAATGAGTTCAAATGCCTTGATTTGGCACAAAGTAAATAAATAAATAACTTCACTTAATTCATTTTCAAAAGAGAATTGCAAAACACAAAAAAGAGAGAGTGGGCAAGGGTATTTTAGGCAGAGGAAGTAGCACAAACAAAGGCATGGAGGTATGAAGAGATGGACATGCAATCAACAAGGATTTCAGTGTGGCTGAGAGACAGGTATGTGTAGGAACAGACAGAATAAAAAAGGATGAGGCTGACTCTAGCCAAGATGTTTAGACTTTACTCTTTAGACAATGAGAAAGCACTGAAGACCTTTAAGCTGATGAGATTTGTATTTTAGAAAGACCACTGGCAGTAGTGTATAGATACACATTTGGAAATGGGAAAAAGTGAATTATTAATTTGTGGTGGTTGTTAGATGCTATTGACTCAGATCCAACTCAGAGTGACTCTGTTTACAGTGGAGAGAATCACTGCCCTTTACTGCACCATCCTCACAGTTGTTATTAGACTTGAGCCCGTTGTTGCTGCTACTGTGTCAATCCACCTCATTGAAGGTCTTTCACTTTTTGTCTGACTGTCTATTCTACCAACCATGATGTCCTTCTCCAGTGACTGGTCCTTCCTGATAACAAGTCTAAAGCATGTGAGTTAAAGTATTGACATCTTTGCTTCTAAGGAGCATTCTGATTGCACTTCTTCCAAGACAAATTTATTCATTCTTCTTGGATTCTAGAGTATATTCAATGATTTTCCCCAACACTATAATCAAAGGCATCAATACCTCTTTGGTCTTATTTATTCATTGCCCTGCTTTCACATACATATGAAGCAATTGAAAATATCATGTCTTTCGTCAAGCACACCTTAATCCTCAAAGTGACTTCTTTGCTTTTTAACACTTTCAAGATGTCTTTTGCTGCATATTTGCCCAATGCCACTATTGGTAACTTTTAATATTATATATAGAAAGGAAATAAGGGTATAATCTCAGGTAGCGTAAGTAGTAATCTGAGAATTAGAAGTAAGTTAAATTTATATCATTGAATGATTAACTGAATACAGAGAATAAATGAGAATATGTAGCTTATAATAGTTTCAATTTTTCTGTTTTGATTATCTGATTTGTATACTTGGTAGGGAAAGGGGGTGGATGTCACAATTGACTATAGGGAAAATGTCACTATAGAGTAAAGATAAATTTCTGATTCATCATTGACTTTGAGGCATTATGGGATAGCAGTGTAGATGGACAGATTAAAAATGTGTATGTGTTTTTAGGTTTAAGGAAGATAGTTAGAAGCAACATGTATGAATCTCAAATATATGGTAATCGGTGGAAAAAGAGGAAGAATATTGAATGAATAACATAATATGGCCTCATTTATCTGTATTAAAATATAAATTAAGTACCACAGTAGGTAGTTTGCAAAATATTTAGTTAAATAATAAAATAATAAAGACAAATGAAGACACTGAAATGGTTTTCTATAGTAAGGAAAACAATGAGAATGTAGTGTAGGAAAAAAGTAAAGGAACAATAAATAATAATAGACTGAGTTAGTAAAGTAAGAAAGCAAGTTTGGTCTTAAAAAAATAAGGCATAACAACACTTTGCTTTTGATGTCAAAAAAGGAAAAAAAGGTAAGATTAATTAGGAAAAAAACACATTTAAAGAGATAAATCTTATTTGGGGATAAAGATTTGGTAATGATGAGTATTAATGAGTTAAAAAATTGAACCACACTCACTGTCATCGAGTCAGATCGGACTCATAGGGACCCCTCCTTGGATTCCCTAGGCAGTATCACTACAGCAGTAGATTACACAGTCTTCCTTCTGAGGAGTGGCTGAGCCTCTAAAATTTACTTAAAATGGAAGCAACACAACATTAAAAGCTCTTGCCTTATTTCAAGAGAAACACTTAAAAACAGAAAGTCACAGAAAAGTTGAAAAGAAAAACAATATAAAAATAGTAAAACGTACAGCAAAGAAAGCTGCAGCACATGTTTAATAGCAGAGAACATACAGTTCAATTTAAGAAATAAAATGAATAACATTAAGAAAAATGGATACTTAATACTAGTAAGTATATATATATAAAATATATTATATATACTTATATATATACTGGCAGTAGTGTATAGATACATATATATATATATATATATATATATATATATAAACTCACTGCCATCAAGTCGATTTTGACTCATAATGACCCTCTTCTTGGATTTCTGAGGTGATATCTCTACAGAAGTAGATTGCCCAGTCTTTCTTCCATGGAATGGCTGGTGGGTTTGAGTTTGAACTACCAACCCTCTGGTTAGCAAATGCTTTAGGCATTATGCTACCAGAGCACCTGGATATATGGAAGTAGGTTGCCCAACCTTCCTTCTGAGGAGTGGCTGGTGGGTTTGAACTGGCAGCCTTCTGGTTAACAGTCAGATGCCTTAGGCACTACCCCACCAGGGGATATATTGGCAAAGCTTCCAACATCATAGTAACATGGATATGGATATATATATATATATATATATATATCCCACTTCCACTTGTGAGGCAATTTTTCCTGCTTTGGTGGCTTCCATGTTACTATGATGCTGGAAGTTATGCCAATGGTTTTTCTAATACCATAAAGTCCTCCATTATGGACAAGTCTCAGCAGAGCTTCCAGACAAGGACATACTAGGAAGAAGAACATGGTGGTCTATTTCTGAAAAAAAAAAAAAAAA
>NW_006921612.1:17070690-17074319 GCF_000298275.1 Orycteropus afer afer | reverse complement strand
AAAAAAAAATGAGCAGTAAATAAATGGATAAGAAAACGTAATATAAAAACAATCCACTTGTCTGAGAGAACTTGAAAAATAAAACAGTTCTGTAAAGCAACAGGTGAAAATTGGGCTTTTTAGTAGGCAGTCATGGGAAAACCAATTTATGGAGAAAAGTAAAGTATGGATCTGAAGAGAATGAATAAAAAATCAGCATAGATTTCCATTGCAGGGTAGAGAGAAAATTAATTTTCCTATTTAACACTTTCTTTGCAAACTAGAAAAGAATGACCAAAATATGAAAATATCCAAATTAACCAAGGAGTTACAAAGTCAAAACATAAGAGAAGATAGGGACTCAAAGATAAAGTCAGAGGAATGTCTAAGGCCTCCTGTCAAAAACCAATGAGTAGATTTTTCAGAATGTAAAGATCCAGGCTGAAGGAAGAGCTTGCATCTCTCTCAATGTGACAAGTCAGATATTAGAAATTCTCCCATAAAAAGATGAAATTTTGAGATGTGAAATCATCAAAAGCAAGCTTCTTCCCTACTTCCATCCCACACTGTGACCCTAAGGAAAGTTGAATTTTCACACTTAGATGTATTCTTATTAAAATGTAGAAAATCAAAAAGCTAAGAACAATTCTTAAAATTATTTTAAGATGCAAGACACATACATTATCAAAAAGAACAACAGTAACACTGATAACTTTTTAGCATCAAAAATGGAAGCCAGAAGACAGTATGATATTTTCAATGTGCTAAGAAAGAGTAACTCTCAGTCTATAATTTCTATAACCTAACTTGACAGCACATAACAACAACAACAACAATTTAAGAACAAGAACATAAATAAATGAAACATTCCAAGACAAATGAAAAATGAGTTTCCACCAGCAGATCAGCCCTAAAAGAAATTCTAAGCATCATCAAGAGGAATAAAGAGTAAAGAAAATGATACACATGAGAGTAAATTTAAACAAACTCTGATGTACAATAACAACAAGTTGCTGTCAGGTTAAAAAATATAATGTAGTTGAAATACACAACATAATTGCATAAAATAAGAAGAGGGATAAAGATATCCAAGTTATTCTTGGGTCTTTCTGTTTCTGGAGGTAGGCTAAAATATATCCACTCATATTAGACCCTGTTGAATTAATCATTTAATAACCCTTGAGATATATTTTGCTCTCCAACATTTTCAGCCTCTCAGGTTCCTTCAGAAGTTGTTGTATATGCCACTAAATGGTAGGGACCTGTATAACTGCATGAATCAGAAGAAGCATGCCTCACCCCTCTAAACCTATGTCCAGAATCCACTTGAGACATATGTGTCCCACATAATTATATCACAATCCATATTACTTCAATATTTTCCTCAATATCAGCATGAGTTCCATTACTGGGAAGAGCTGCCTTCTCAAAGAAAAGTCCATCTGGACTCAAGCATAGCAACAAGTTTGAGGATGGCCTAGGATCCCACAGCACTTCATTCTGTTTTACATGTGGTCTTCATGAGTTTGTACCAATTTTAAGGTACCAAAGAGCAAAAAAACTTATATATATATATATACAAAAAGCAAGAACAATAATGAATCTGAATGTGTGAGTTCTTAACAAAACCAAACACAGATAAAATGTTTAATTTTAACACATGGTAAAAGCATGTTGTATCAATAAAAACTTCAAAGCAGGAAACAATTCAATTATGAAAAGGTTAAGAACAGAATGTATATGTCATGGGCAAGATATACATATATATAGTGCTTTAGGTTCAAGTTTAACAGAGTTTGATCTACATTCAACACTTATTGTACATTTGGTTTCACTCACCAATTACCACCCCCAACCCTAACCCACTGTCCTCCCCCCATGCCCAGTATCACCCCCCTTCTCCAAGTGCCCCTCATAGTTATGCATTCCTGTGTGTCCTGCATTTCCTCCATGCAAATGTTGCCTCTCTGGTGCCCTGTGGTCAATTGCTCTAAGGGATGCATCTTCATAGAGTATGTGGGTGCATCACCCTGGGTTGAATGGTCTGCATATACATCTTATTTACTATTGGGCTAAGAGCCAGCCCATGGGAGTGAGTTTTACTCCAGGCCCGAAGTGTATCTCAGGCCATAGTATTGGGGATCCTACCAGAATCCATCCAAGGAGTAATTAAAGGATAGAAACAGATTTATAGCTGCCAAACTCAAAGAAGGAAAAGAATAATAGTAATAATAATAAAAATAGTCTACCCAAGGAAGGCAAGAAGGAAAAGAAACATAGAACAAGAATGAGAAAAGGTAAAAATAAAATGGTAGATAAAAGTTGAAATAATGATATTAAATATACTGGACTAAATATAATACCTACTTTGGTCATGTCAGAAGGGACCATTCTCTGGAGAGGGATATCATGCTTAGTAAAGTGGAGGGTCAAGGAAAAAGGGGAAGGCTCTCAACAAGGTGGATTGACACAGTGGGTGTAACAATGGGCTCAACTAAAGCATGAATCATGAGGCTGGCACAGGACTGTACAGTGTTTCATTCTGTTGTACATAAGGCTGCTATGAGTCAGAGATGACTTAACTGCACCTAACAACAACAAATACAATAGTTAAAAGACAAACACACGAAGAGTTCTGATAAAATGGCAGAATAGGCAGAAAGACTACACAAACCCTCTTCAACAAAGAAAATGGGAACCAATTAACACAGATACAGAAGATAATCCTGGACTCCTGAGCCTTGAACGGAAAGATATAGACGTGGACTAAACTCCAACTAGCAGAAGAATTTGCGTGAAAGTACCAAAAAGGGAGACATACAGAGCTGTGGTCTGCCAGCAATCCTAATGGAACAGACAGCTTGCAGATTCCCAAGTGGTTGTAGGACCTAAGAATTAACCTAAAATTCAGCACTGCTAGCCAGGGATTGCACACAGGGGTGCTCTGGTGACTGGGGAATAAAAGGAAAACAGCGAAGAGGACGGCGGGCTGATTTGTGGACTTTAGCCTGTCTGGAGAGCTCAGCCATTTTGAATGTTTACAAGCAGCTTGACCATTTTGGATATTTAAAGCGACAGCATTCTCCCAGATTCCAGGGACTTAAGAACAGGCTCCACTTGCCAAGAACCACAAGGACATTCCGGACCCAGACAACTGGTGTAACATTCCCCTTATTACTCTTATGCCCTACACCCTCTTGGTGAACAGAGGTGTGACCATCCCTCACTCTCACCCACTTTCTGGGCCGGCAGGAATTCCATCCCAGTCTGTGAGCTCAGATGGAGCCTGGGTGCCCTGCCCCGATTTTTTTTTTTCCTGTTTTTTAGTTTGTTTGTTTTTGTCTATTTTAAAACTACTACTATTATTATTACTTTTGTCATTTTTACTATTATTATTTATTCTTCTCCACCCAGGTTCTAGTTTTCAGCATTTTTTCTTTTCCCTATTCCCGATTGGATTTTTTTTTTTTCCTTTCTCATGGCTAACCCCTTCCTTGCTTTTCTTTTCATATTTTTTCCCATTTCTTTCTTCATTATTCTCCTTCTTTACCTTTTTCTCTTATTGCCCTCTCCCCAGATATTGCCATTTTTTTTTCTTTTTCTTTATTTTTGGTTACTGTTCCTGTGTGATTACATGGTGTGTTTTTTGT
>NW_006921612.1:17067504-17069104 GCF_000298275.1 Orycteropus afer afer | reverse complement strand
CTTCCGAGGAGTGGCTGGTGGGTTTGAACTGCCAGCCTTCTGGTTAGCAGTCAAGTACCTTAGGCACTATGCTACCAGAGCTCCCATAATAAAATTAGGAGAGTGAATTTCAAAATATAATATCCATTCCATATCTTCATATAAAGCATTTGATCAAAGAAATTTGGATGAAAAGCCCTATAGTAAACATCCAAAGCAGCAATATCTTGGAGACACTGTTTCAACCAACTCTAAATCTATTTCTTTCATTCCACAAGTGTGTATTGAGTATGAGCAGTACCTGGATTACAAACAAGTTCTCTTCTTTAAGGGTCTTTGAGTCAAATTTGTACATAAATTGGAATAGATATGGTTATTATATAACAGTCAAATGTTTGTCTTAGTATATAGTGTACTTTTCTCTGCATAAGAAACATTAAAGAAACACTTCTAGATACAGCAAAACATCTTTAACAATAACGTTTTGATGTAAAGTAACATCCATTTGTTATGAATCATTTTACATACCTCACATTTTAATATAATAGACAGGGGTTTGTTGATAACTAAGGATTGTACATAAGTTGGACATTAATAACCTGGGCTGTCTGTAATTACCAAATACAATGAAAGGCCCTTGAGGTACAAACTTGACTAACCAAATCAAACCCACTGCCATCAGTCAATTCCTACTCATAGTGATCCCATTGGGTTTCCAAGGAGGTAAATTTGTACAGAATTAGATTGCCCCATCTTCCTTTCATGGAGCAGATGGCTGGTTTAAACCAACAACCACCTGGCTAGCAGTCAAAAGCCTTACACACTGCACCACCAGAGCTTACAAACATGACTATAACTCATTTAAAAAGATTTCTTGTGTGTGTCATGGGTCCCTTTTTTAATCTATGAAGTGAAGTCGATGGACCTCTTTAAGGAGACTTGTTGGCCCAATGGTTTAGCACTTGATCGCCCACCAAAATTCAGTGGTTAGAACCCATCAACCACTCTAGGAGAATTTTGTTCAATCTCCTTCTGTAAAGACTTTTTTTTTTTTTATTGTGATTTGGGTGAATATTTACAGAGCAAATTCACTTTCCATACAGCAGTTTACATATACTTGTCTCATGACATTGACCACAATTTGCCAAAATGCAACAGCTCCCCTCCCACTTCCTCCCCATATTGACCTCTTTCCAGTGTCCATCCCTCCGTGGACTCCTGCCCCCTGAGCTGTCTCCCTGAGCATAGGCAGCCTTTCTTTCTCAATGATTGTTCTCTCCAAGAAGTGTATCTACCTCAAGTAAATGTTCAACTCATATGCCTGTCTTCTGTTTGACTGGAAACCACAGGTGTGGGTTCAATTTCAGACCTGAAGGGCAGCTACGGGCCATAGTCTCAGTGGTTCCACCAGGCTCTATCGGACCAGCAAACCTGCCCCCCCTTTTATTCCTCCAAATGATTTTGAGTTTTGTTCCACATTGTTCTCCCTCTCTATCAAGAATCTCCTACATAGATCCCCTTCCAAGTGGGTGACAGTGGTAGCTGGGCACCATCTAGTTCTTCTGGTCTCATAGTCATATAGGCTGCAGATCAGATGGTGTACCAGTCGCTAGGACTAATT
>NW_006921612.1:17066315-17067098 GCF_000298275.1 Orycteropus afer afer | reverse complement strand
ATTTGGTACATTGCCCTTCTCTTCACCCAAATCAGTACTTACCTCTATCTGTCTAACAGCATTCCTTCCCCTCCCCTCCCACCTCTGGTAACCAACAAAGAAAATTTCCTTCTATAGATAAACCTTTCCTTAACTCTTAAAATAATGGACTAATACAATATTTGTCCTTTTGTGATTGACTTATTACACTCAGAATAATGTCCTCCAGGTTCATCCACGTTATGCGGTGTTTTGCAGATTCTACAATATTCTTTAGCATTGCATAGTGTTCCCGTTGTATGCATGTACCATAGTTTGGTTATCCAATCCTCAGTTGATGGACACCTAGGTTGTTTCCATCTTTTGTCTATTGTATAGTCTATTTATGCCATATTTTAGGGCCCTTAAATTTGCCCCTAGATTTTCCTTGAGGAACTGTATAGTTTTAGGTTTCACACTTAAGTCTTTGATCCATCTGGAGTTTGTTTTTGTTTATGGTATGAGGTACAGATATGGTTACAACTGTCCATTCTATCTTGCAACTCTCTTAACTTTCTCACCTTTTAGAAGTTCTGTGACTACACAGTCTTTTCCCTCTTTTTGTTTGTAGTTGTCCTTACTTGTCAATTAATGTCTCTGGTTCCCTGTTTACAATCTTGTAAGCTAATTTTACTTTGGATATGTCCATAGCTGTGGTTTCTGGGTTATGTCATCTTGTGTATCAATGGTTGGCGGTTATTTGCTATCTTTGTTTCTCTGTTCAAAGACTTCCTTTAGCATCTCTTGTAAGGTTGGTCTGGTTTT
>NW_006921612.1:17064897-17065819 GCF_000298275.1 Orycteropus afer afer | reverse complement strand
TGAACCTTAGGCTTTCTTTGTTTTGTTTTGATCTTTTTTCTGATTGATCCCTTTCCAAAGACGTGTTCAGGTATTTGTTTTCAATCTCATTAATTCTGTCTTCCATTGCATCAGTTCTATTCCTTTGGCCTTTCAATGTGTTATCTAAGTCTGACAATTTAGTATTAATCTTCTGGATGTCTATCTGTAGATTTAGAATCATTTTTAATTTTTCATTTATTTTGTCTTTTTATTTTTGTATTTTTTTCCAAAATTCTTGTAAGTTTTTTTCTGTGTTTTCTTTGGTCTGTCTCTCAGTCCTTGGAAGGTACCTAAAGATAATTCTTTTGAATTCCTTATCAGAGAGTTCCAATGCTGCTTCTTCCTCAGTGATATGTTCTGGGCCTGTATCCTGCTCCTTATTTCTATCACTTTATCCTGCTTCTTTGTGTAGACTGTGATGATCTGCTGTCTCCGAGGCATTGTGGCATTGTTGTATTTAGATCTCTTTTAACTGTTTGTGAAGAGCAGTCAAGGGTTATTCTGGCTCTTCTTGGTGTTTTTTTATCATTGGCCTGTTGGTGGAGAAGGAGGTAGTGGCTCTCACTCAGTAAGTGAAGTTGCAAAGGGTGTGAGTGTAGTTATGCCTTATGGGGACTGTTGTTGTCTCCCACTCAATTAGACACAAATTACAATTGAATAACTATTAAAAAAACTAAAAGCACAGGGACAGAAAACATGCCATGTAATCACACAAGAAGAGTAATCAAAAAAGGGAAAAAGAAGAAGAAAAAACAAGAAAACCAGCAATATCTGGGGATAGGGCATTAAGAGGAAAAAAGTAGAGAAGGAGAATAATGAAGAAAAAAATGGGACAAATGCAAAAAGAAAAACAGGGAACAGGGTTATTGACAAGAAAAAAAAAGGCGGGGGGGACTTAAAT
>NW_006921612.1:17061405-17063582 GCF_000298275.1 Orycteropus afer afer | reverse complement strand
AAAAAAAAAAAAAAGGAGAAATACAATGGACATCAGAGTATGATTAACTGCATTCTCTGCCTGTGATGACTAGTCCAAGAAAATAGCATCTTAGGTCACTAAAGCCATGAGACTGGATGAAGTCACCTCTAGAGGGGGAAGAGAGGGAAAGAAAGATGAGGTCAAGGGAACTTCCAAATTGAAAAATGGAGAAAAAGTGAACAGAAACATACAGACAAACAAAAAATATGAGTGAAGAATCAACAAGATAAGAGAAATAACTTGAAGGCACTTGATGTCAGGGTGAACTGAAAGTGACACTTTTCTGTGTTGCTGCTCCACCCTCAGCTTTCAGTAGTTTCCACTTGCCTGCACCACAAAGAAGGTCTGTGTCATGTTCTTGACCCTTCTAAGAACAGTATATTGATGTTGCTTTTTAACTGGTGTTATATTCAGTCTTGGGCTGGAGGAGGGTTTTCTTCCCCAACTTCAACAGTAACAAATGTAGGTTACTGGCCTTAAAAAAACTTCCTGGTGGTGGTGTAGTGCCTAAGGCATTTCTCTGCTAATCAAAGGTTGATGGTTCAATCCCACCAGTTGTTCTGTGGAAGGAAGATGAAGCAATATACTTCCACTAAGATTTACCTCCTCAGAAACCCAATGGAGGTCACTATGAGTCGATATTGACTCAATGGCACTGAATTTTTGCTCTTACTCCAAAGAAAGACTGCTTTTGCATCTATCTCTTTCTTAAAACTTCAGTGTGTACCATCTAGTCAATTCTGGCTCATAATTAACCCATATGTTCCAGAGTATTTACAGATTAGAATTGTTCCATAGGGTTTTTTTGGTTGTAATCTTTATGAAATTAGCATGCCAAGCCTGTCTTCCTCAGTGCCACTAGGTGTTTTAAACTTTCAATCTTTATGTTAGTATTTTGGAGCAAAATATTTTAATCACCTAAGGACATACCACTCCCTTACCCAAACTCCATTGTTGTAGACTCCATTCCAACTCAGAGACTGACACATAGCAACTCTATAGGACAGGAAAGAACTGCCCCATATTGTTTCCAAGGCTGTAACTCTTTACAGAAGCAGGCTGACACATTTCTCCCACAGAAGGGCTAGTGGGTGCAAGCTGTGACCTTCTTATTAGCAGTCATGCTGTGCTTAATGGTTGTACCATCAGGGTTCCTACCTCTCCCCTAGAAGCATTAAATTCTTTCTTATCTTTGGTCCTGGGGGTTTTCTTACTCCATACCAGTCACTTAAGATTTAAGTTCACTCTGGGGGACCATTAGGATAGGTGGGCAGGGCTCCATGACCTTCCCTTCAACAGCAGACAATCATCACATTCACTTCTGAGCCAACAGGGGCTCTCTGCCAGTACTGGCTCATTCTTTTTTCCCTTCCTTGCCTTTTAAAAGAGTGAGTGAGGACTCTTTTTGTGTCTGGATATCCCAGTTATTCATAATGATTAACTTATTCCACACTCAGACTTTAAGAATTTGATAAAATTTTAGTTGTTTTCATCTTAGCTGCTTTAACGTCAATTCCCTTTTCCTCCAAGCTTGCCCAAAGCCCAAAGGTGAATCAGCTCTGTGTCCAATCTCTCCTCTGTGGGATTTCTCAGATCCTTAATAAGCTGAAAAAGAAATTATAATTTCATAAAGAATTAGCTCTTTCTCTTTTTCCGGGTGACAGAGAAATTTTCTTGCTACTATAAATGTCCTATGCAGAAGAGAATCTTGCTAGATGGTTTTTGAATGAAAGTTTCCAATATGATTCCCCTCTTTACTCATTCATCAATCTAGATGTGCTTATTAAACATATCTGCACATTGAGAGGGTAGGACAGGTTTCCAAAAGGAAGACAAACTTGTCTGTCTGTTTGTCCTACTGTGGTGATGTGTTGATGTGAGATTTGAGGCTGAGACACTAGTGTTTCAAACCCAGCAGGATGTACATGGTGCACAGGTATCAGACTAGCTTACAGACTGAGACAGACTAGGAAGAAGGAAGACACTGTCCACTTATCAAGGAATTGGCCAGGGAAAACCTTACGAATAGCAAAGAAACACTGTGATACATTACCGCTCAACTTTATGAATAGTCCAGTTAGGTTAGAAGGCTCTCGGAATAGGACTGGGAAAGAGCTGCATCATCTGAGTAAACCCAGCCTTACTCATATGGATAA
>NW_006921612.1:17034333-17058275 GCF_000298275.1 Orycteropus afer afer | reverse complement strand
ATGCAGAAAGATTCTTAAGAACATCTTTTAGAAGCTCCAAATCATATATTGCCATTTAATCTTCTGAATTTAGAGAACATCTGAAGAATAGACTTGACACATTGAATAGCAATGACTGAAGACCAGACAATTTGTGCAATAGCATCAAGAATATCATAGGTAAGGAAAGTAAAAGGTCATTAAAAATATAGGAAAGAAAGAAAAGACCAAAATTGATTTAAGAAGAGACTCTGACATTTGTTATTGAATGGAGAGTAACTAAAGCAAGTGGAAGAAATGTTGAAATAAAAGAGTTGAACAAAAGATTTGAAAGTGTGGCTTGAGAATATAAAATAAAGTATTATAATGAAATGTGCAAATACTTGGAATTAGAAAACAAAAAGGGAAGAATACACTCAGGGTTCCTCAAACTGAAAGAACTGAATAAAATTGTCAAATGTAAAATGGCAATATAGAAGGATTCTACTGGCAACATGTTTCATGATGCAGGAAGCATCAAAAGGAGATGGAGGGAGTACACAGAGTCACTGTATGAAAAGAATTGGTCAATCTTCAACCATTTCAGGAGGCAATATGATCAAGAACCAATGGTACTGAAGGAAGAAGGCTAAGCTGCACTGAAGGCCTTGGGGGAAAATAAGATTCCAAGAATTGACTGAATTTCCATTGAGATGTTTCAACCAACAGATGTAGTGCTGGAGACGGTCACTCATTTATGCCAAGAATTTTGAAAGACAGCCACTTAGCCAACCAACTGGAAATGACCTATATTTGTGCTGATTTCAAAGAATGTGGAAATCATAAAAAAACATATCATTAATATCACACACAAGTAATATTTTCTTGAAGATAATTAAAAAATGGTTGCAGTAGTATATAGACAGGGAACTACAAAAATTAAGCCAGATTCAGAAGATAGCATGGAATGAACAATATAATTGCTGATGTTAAATGGATCTTGGCTGAGAGCAAAGAATACCAGAAAGATGTTTTCCTGTGTTTTATTGACTATGCAAAGCATTTGACTGTGTGGAACATAAGAAATTATGGCTAACTTTGTGAGGAATGGGGGTTTCAGAACACTTGACTGTACATGGACCATGAGGCAGCCTTTTGAACAGAACAAAGGGATACAGCATGATTTAAAATCAGGAGTTATGTGTGTCAGGGTTGTATTCTTTCACCATACTTATTCAGTCTGTATACTGAGCAAACAATCCAAGAAGCTGGACTACATGAAGAAGAATGCAGCGTCAGGATTGGAAGAAGACTCATTAACAACCTGCGATATGCAGATGACACAACCTTGCTTCCTGAAAGTGAGTAAAACTTAAGCACTTACTGGCAAAGATCAAAGACTAAAGCTTCAGCATGGATTATAACCCAACATAAAGAAAACAAAAATCTTCACAACTGGACCAATAAGCAACATCATGGTAAACGGAGAAAAGAATGAAATTGGCAGGGTGTTCATTTTACTTAGATCCGTAATCAACACCTATGGATGCAGCAGTCAAAAATCAGAAACATATTGCACTGAACAAATCTGCTGCAAAGGACCTCTTTAAAATATTGAAGGGCAAAGATGTCACTTTGAAGACTGAGGTGCACATAACCCAAGCCATGAACGTTTCAGTCACTTCATATGTGTGTGAAAGCTGAACAATGAAAAAGGAAGACAAAAGAAGAATTGATGAATTTGAATTGTGATATCTGTGAAGAATACTGAAAATACCAACAATGGGCTCAAGCATAGCAAAGATTGTGATACTGGGCAGTGTATTGTTCTTTTGTCATAAGGTTGCTATGAGTTGAAACTGATCTTATGACACCTAACAACAACGACATTCTCCTGATAGGAGTTCCTGGATGGTACAAAAGATTAGGAACCTCTGACAGTTTGAATCCATAAGAGCAACCTTAGAAGAAAGGCCTGCCAATATATCTACTTCTAAAAGGTCAAACTTCTTAAAAACCCTGTGAGTGGAATTCTACAAATTACCCTTAGGGTCACCATGAGTCAGAATATGCTTAACAGCATCTGGGTTGGATTTGAGTTCTTCTCCTAGTGGGACAGAGTTTTGTCCTTATCAGTGGAGTAAATTTTATATACTGACAGATTCTTTTGACTCAGAAGCTGAATTAAGAGTCATGAAATTATTTGATATAGTAGTATTCATGTAGCATTCATAGACCATTTACCTCCATGTGTCAGGTTCTTTAAAAGACTTTTCTTGTTTACAAGAAAGGCAATGTTATAGCAACTCATCTCATAAGCAGTGGGGTTCAGATTTTGATTTGTATCTGTGTGCTACTGTTCTTACATACTATCCTTGGCAGTATTACCCTAACTCAGCTGCACTTCTTCAGCAAAGGAGGAAACCCAAGCTTAAGAACTACAAGCACTCCTAGCATATCAGTGTGGTTAAGTTCCAAAGACCTGGTTATTACGTGAACATCAGCATTATGTGAAAATGGAGGATAACCATATCAGATCACAAAAAGGAGTATGGCTACATAATTGTATAAGTCCTAAATTGCATCATTACATAACTGTCAAATTACATCAGCACATAACCACCAGATTATATCATCATATAACTGCTACATTTCATCACTATGTACTGACTAACCACTGAGAATTATGGCCCCATCAAGATGACACATAACTTTAACCATCAAAGCAAGCATTACTTTCACCTCAGAGTTCAGTCCTGCCCAATACACATAGTTAATGTACAAAATAGTTGGATAGTAGATTTTTTACTATTGTCATAAATGCAAAATATCAGATAATGAGGTAGTTGACAAGTGAGGATCAGGTGTGTAGTGAACATAGAACAGAACCAGAGTCACATATGGGTCCCTCTGATGCCATCACCAACAATAGCCCACGTCATATTGTTTCTTATACTTCTATAAAGGTGCCTACTTTCATGACACTGTAAAGAAATAATGTGAGGTAAGTTGAACTTTATAAATAAATAAATAAATGGTCACAGATAAAAGTCTTCACGCTCTGCACTTATCTTAAGAGCTAAGGGGAGAGAAAGGTTATATTTTTTTCACACTCAGGCGTCCCCATGGTAACATGAAAAATCCTTTCTACTCTGCAAAGCACACTTGCACTATCAAGACTACCAAGAAATGTTTGCCTGTTTTCAATCTTAGGTTCAAGAAAAATAGACACATATACACAACGCTTCAGAATGTTTACTTTTGAGAGCTTTTACTCTGAGAAAATGTACTGTTATCTCACTTACTGCTATCCTTTTCTCAATGGCAGATAGAAGAGCTGCTACAATCCACCTCAGTGCAGGATTATTAACATCTGGAAAGCATTTGATTATTGTGGAACCCTATTGCAGCATTGCTGGTGTTTGTCAGCTGTGAATGCTCCTGGCGGTAAAGTTCCCAGTGTTTAAAATGAAAGCACCAGCTTTGATGACACACAGAAATCTAAATTGCAATAGTATGTGGACAGAATCTTGGGAAGGACAATTTAAATGGTACATTCCAGAGAGGTCTTATTTATTCAGCAAATGTCAGCATTTCTGTGCAATCCAGACTCATTTTTTAAAAAATCCTAACAATCATATTGTCTACAAATAGAATGAAGCTGTAAATTAATGTAGCTAGCAAGGAGTGACAAAACAAGCACTTTTATTTATTTATTTTTGCTTATTTCAAAAAATGAAAGGAGCTCTGGTGGCATAGTGGATAGGCATTTGGCAGCTAACCAGAAGGCCAAAAGTTCAAACCCACCAGCTACTGCAAGGAAGGAAGGAAGATAGGCAATCTACTTCCATAAAGATTTACAGCCCCAGAAACCCAATGAGGGTTACTATGAATAGGATTCCATTCCATGGCAGTGAGTTTTGTTTGTTTTGGTTTATTTGATAGAGTACATCTGAGTCTTTGCATGTTTTATAAGCCAATAGTAAATTTGTTAGTTTTTTTTTTTTTTTTTTTTAAAAAAAAGCAAGTTTCAGATTGGAATTCTATATTCTGATTTCTTTGAATTCTAAGACTCCTGATCATTTTACATTAATAACACATATTAGGGCTATTCACTAAATAAATAATAGCATAGGACAATACAAAAAGAAAAGATGTGTAATGTCCAGAACACATGCTTGTGCTGCCACTTACATACAGAATTAATTGGCCCTGCTGAGTGACCTTATAGACTGTATTTCACATTGCTATCAGAGAACTTAACACATACATAGCTGTGTATATATGCAATGTGAACAGTTTATGAAAGTCCCGAACTCAGAAAATATTATCTATTTACCTTCTTGTAGCCAGAACTTAGTGTGTTACATAACACAGTACTGGCTGCTCAATAATGATAAACATTGGGACAATTGAATTAAAAACATCAACAACAAACAAAAGAAACAAAAGCTCTTCAGAATATTTTGATAGTAGAGAGAAACATTTATAAATGGAAGAAAAATAAATTTGCATTCACTAAGCACTTTACAGATATTTTCACATTTAAGCTTCAGAACAACGCTGAAAAATAAGAATTATTATCCCATTTTTATATTGAGGAACTTGGGACTCAGAATGGTTATGGTACACAAGACCCCAGATAGTCATTAAGTGGGAAGAACAAAGGCTAAAGAGTGAGGGTGAGCTGTAGGCATTCAGTAATACTGAGGACTGTGTAGGCAGAAAATATCCTCTAAATGCTAGTAAGGACAGAAGAGGAAAGCCTTTGAGTATTAAAATGAGTGATCTTAAATCCTGGCTCTTCATTTACTAACTAGAATTTCAAAGAGGTATATAATCCCTTTGTTCCCCAAGCATGCCTTTAAAATGTAAATAAGATTTTCCTGATAGGATGTTTTGTAATTGACATATAAAGTGCCCATTCTTTGTGCTGTCCAGGACAAAGAAATTATTTAATGCAGAGAAATAGTCAATTGCTATAATTTATTATTATCATCAAACCATATCCAAATTCACTGTCATCAAGTCTATTCCAGCTCATAGCAAACCACATTGGGTTTTCAAGGCTGTAAATCTTTATGGAAGTAGATTACCTTTTTTTCCTCCTAAGAAGCAGCTGTTGGGTTTGAACTGCTGACCTTCTAGTCAGCAGACAACTGTATTACTATGCCACCAGAGCTCCTTTTTATCATAGAGGAGGCTGCTTAACCCACTGGCCAACCAATCTGAGGTATATCATAGTACAGTAATTAATTTCAATACAATTATTCGAGAGAAAGATATTCTGTGTTATGTAATTATTCTCCATATTTCTACAATGCTCTCAAATCACATAAGGTATAAATCAGAGCTGCACTTTAGAAATACATATGTATAAGCACTCATAATATGAACATAGAAATATATTCTTTACCATCAGCTATAAGTCATTAGAAACCTGTTAGTCATTAGAAAGTTATTTAGAAAAAACCTGAACATAGACATAGATGTATAGAAGTATGTGAAGAATATGGCAAACAAATTTTTAGTTGACATTCACCTGGCAGGCTGTGATAAAAGAAAACATAACATCATTACTCTTTGTAAACTAGCCTTGAGACATAAGTTTAAACAACCTCCCTAATCTCTAACCTTGAAGAAAAAATGTGAAATTTGACTGATCTCTAAACTGGAGAGAGGAAAAATCACAATCCTCTTTGGTGTCACACTGTCCTTATTGTGTGAAGTTAAAGTGAGAAATTCACACATAAATTCTGAATTTCTGCTAACTCACTAATAGAAGGCAGAGGTGGAACCACCATCTAGAGTTTGACTCTTTTTGAAGACCAAGATCCTGGATTAAGTTTCTGTCTACCACCACCAAGCTCAGACCATGGCTACAAAGGACCTCCACTACGTGTGATACATGCTCAAGCCTTTATCCTGAGACTGCTTATAAGTAAATGCCTGATGCTTAAATATTTGCATTTTAACCATTAAACAAATACTGTAAATGTAATGGGTAATTTGGGTTTAAATGAATGTCATGAGACCTTACTTGTATTCCTTGCTATGACAATCTTGCAATAAAGTTTAATTAAATTTTAAAATTGAATCATAGATGGAAGTAATATAATTAAATGAGCATTGTAAAATATTTCCCCAAATTATAAATATCATAATGCCTCTGCAAATCTACTCTTTCAGAGACTATACAAGTAATGAATCAAATGGAATAATATGTATTCCCATGTTTTCTGGTATGAGAGTATGCTCAACATAAGACCATATGTTGCTATAAGTATATTTAATTGCCAGTGATCCCAGGAATCTCTTCATGTCACATTGCACAGAAAATACCTATCAAACAGGGTGAATTTCCATTTTTCTTGTCTTGCTGGTATGTATCTAAGCTTAAAATGCTTATTTCCTCACCAAACTGGCCACCTGCTATAGATTGAATTGTCCCCCAAATATATGTAGGAACCCTAAAGCTGTAGATATAAGCCTATTTTGGAATAAAATTTTATTTTTAATGTTAATAAAGACATATGAGCATAGAATGTGTCCTAACCTAATCACTTCTGTGACATAAAAAAAGCAGATTAGACACAGAAAGAAACAAAAACAGGGAAAATAGATGCCATGTGAAGATGCCATGTGAAGATACCCAACTGAGGAATGCTGAGGTGACAGAAGCTGACAGAGACAAGGATTGTTGTCCCTTGTGAAGTCAACAGAGAGAGCCTTCCCCTATAGCCAGTGTTCTAAATTCATATTTCTAGCCTTCTAAAATATTTTCTTCAAACCCACCCTCATATGAAATGAACTATGTTCTCTAAAAATATGTGTTGTAAATCCCAACTTCTATGCCTTTGGCTACACCACTTGTCTGTCAGTTTGTCTTACAGTAATGGCTTACTTGTTGCTCTGAGGCTGAAAGCTATACCACACGTATTTCAAATACCAGCAGGGTCACCCATGGTGGACAGGTTTCAGGAGAGCTTGCAGACTGAGACAGATTCAGAAGAAGGAAGAGGCCATCCACTTCTCAAAGAATTGGCCGGTGAAAACCTCATGAATAGCAGTGAAACACTGTCTGATGTATTACTGGAAAACTTTATGAATAGCCCTGAAACATCGTCCAATACAGTGCCAGAAGATGAGCCCTCAAGTCAGAAGGCACTCAAAATACAACTGGTGAAGAGCTGCCTCCTCAGAGTAGAGTTGACCTTAATGAGGTGGATGAAGTAAAGTTTTGTTGTTGCTGTTATGTGCCATCTAGTTGGACCCAACTCATAGAGATCCCTCTTTGAGTTGCCGAGGCAGTGTCACTACAGAAGTAGATTGCCCAACCTTCCTTCAGAGGAGTGTCTGGTGGGTTTGAATCGCCAGCCTTCTGGTGAGTAGTCAAGTGCCTTAGGAACTATGCTACCAGAGCTCCCAAAATAAAGTTTCAGGGACCTCCATTTGGTGATGTA
Source organism: Orycteropus afer afer (assembly GCF_000298275.1). NCBI lineage: Eukaryota > Metazoa > Chordata > Mammalia > Tubulidentata > Orycteropodidae > Orycteropus > Orycteropus afer. The sequence goes on along the minus strand of NW_006921612.1, from coordinate 17,050,854 downwards.
GCATAACTTAAAATGGGAAGAATTAGCTGTAGACATCCATTAGTAATCAGAACATGGAATGTATGAAGTATGAATGTAGGAAAAATGGAAGTTGTCAAAAATGGAAAGGAATGCATAAAGATCAATATCTTAGGCATTATTGAGCTAAAATGGACTGGTTTTGGCCATTTTAAAGCAGACAACCATATGATCTACTCTGCCAGGAATGAAAAATTGAGGAGGAATGGTGTGGCATTCATCATCACAAATAATGTTTCAAGATCTATCCTAAAGTCCAATACTGTCAGTAATAGGATAGTATTCATATGCCTAAAAGGAAAACCTGTTAATACTGCTGTTATTCAAATTTGCACACCAATCACCAATGCCAAAGATGAGAAAATTGAAGGTTTTTACCAACTTCTGCAGTCTGAAATTGACCAAACATGCAATCAAGATATGCTGATTATTATTGGTGATTAAAATGCAAAAGTTGGAAACAAAGAACAAGAACAAAGAAGAATCACCAGTAGTTGAAAAATATGGCCTTGGTGATAGAGATGGCTCTGGAGATAGCATGATAGAATTTTGCAAGATCAGTGACTTAATCATTACATTATGTTCTTTTTTCAAGAACATAAACAGCACCTATACGTGTGGACTTCGCCAGATGGAAAACACAGAAATCAGATAGACTACATCTGTGTAAGGAGGAGATGGGGAAATTCAATATCTTCACTCAAAACAAGGCCAGGAGCTGACTGTGGTACAGACCCTCAATTTTTCATATGCAATTTCATGTTGAAGCTGAAGACAATTAAAACAAGTCAATGATAGCCAAAATACAGCCTTGATTATACCCTTCCTGAATTTAGAGACTATCTAAAAATAAGTTTGACACATTGAACACCAATGACCAAAAACCAGAGGAACTGTGGGATGAAATCAAGAATATCATCCATGAAGAGATCAAAAGGCAATTAAATAGACAAGAAAGGAAGAAAAGACCAAAATGGATGAGATTTCTAAGCAAGATGTTGAAGGAGCCAAGTAGATTATCTTTGCCACTTGCAATAAAATATGAGAGAAAAGAGAGAAACTTGAAAATGAACTGACCAAAATGAAAACAAACTTAAAGATTTGCACAACTCTATTTTACAAAGTAGGGGCTCTGGTAGTGTAGTGACTAAGGAATTTGACTGCTAACCAGAAGGCTGGCAGTTCAAACCCACAAGTCCCTCCTCAGAAGGAAGATTGGGCAATCTACTTCTGTAGAGATATGGCCTTGGAAATCCAAGAGGGGTTGCTATGAGTTGAATCGACTCGATGGCAGTGAGTCTGGTTAACATTGTACAAAGTAAGGAAACATGTTCTAAAATGTTCACCAAGGACATGACTACATAAACTTTTGCTAAAGATACTAAGCTTGTAGATGACAGACCTAACTACTACAGCAGAAAATCCATCAGTTTGGATAGAAGAGGACAGAGAAAGAATGAAAGAAAAGAACCCTGTCTCTCTCTTGGAATTCTACCAGCAGGAAACAGGCCAAAGTAGCTACATCTGTTGTTCTCCAAGAAAAGAAAAAGACTCTCCGTTCAACTTTGAGTTTGGCATGCTGAATCAGGAATTCTAACATCCTAAACAGTGAGAAAATAACTCTCTGTTTGTTAAAGCCATCCTCTTGTGGTATTTCTATTACAAGAGCACTTTTGTTGTTGTTGCTGTGTTTGCCATCGAGTCAGATACGACTCATAGCAACCCCTCCTTTGGTTTCCAATGCAATATTACTATGGAAGTAGATTGCCCAACCTTCCTTCTGAGGAGAAGAGTTATTATAATTTACTAATTCAACATTGATCTTGGGACACAATCCTGAAAGTCTGGTTACTAAAGTGAAAATCCAATTAATTTACAATAGCAATACATTGGAAGGAGTTCCTAGAAATAGTATGATTTAAATAATTATGGGAAACAACTGGCCAGTGCAGGGAAATAAAAGAGCAAAAGGTAATTTATCATTGGTTTGAAAACAATGGAACACATTTTGCTGAAACAGCAGCATATGAAGCAACAAGACTTCTTTAGTTAATCTAAGAGTTGGTTTCTTAGAATGCATCCAAGAAAAAATTCAGAAGATGGCTTGGGGTAATACATTGCTGGATTTATGACACCTTCTTGAGAATATGTGATAAGAAATTTACCTATTAGGTTTGGTTCCAGAAATTGAACCACCATTCATTCAATAAGCATGGCAGGGTGCAAAATATATGATTTAACATACCTCTGAACTTCTGACATACTGTTCCCAGCTCCTGAAAAGTCACCCACCCACTGAAACTTATCCTTCAAAATCTACCTTGCATTTCATTTGCAGATGGAAGATTTCTTGGCTCTTGTTAAAAAAAAAAAAAAAAATCACACCAGATATATTATTAAATATTGTTGTTATATGCTGTCAAGTTGGATCCAACTCATAGACACCTCTCCTTGGGTTTCCGAAGCAGGATCACTACAGAAAAAGATTGCCCAACCTTCCTTCCGAGGAGTGGCTGGTGGGTGTGAACTGCCAGCCTTCTGGTTAGCAGTCAAGTGCCTTAGGCACTACACTACCAGAGCTCCTATATAGGGCCCTATAAATACTATTTTTGTTATATGTTTCTCTATATTGGACATATAATTATTTAGAAGTCTGTCTTCTGTTAGTTTCTGAGAATATAGCAGATAAGTTAGGCACTAGCCATTCCACAGAAGAAAGACTGGACAATTTACTTCTGTAAAGATTTACCACCTTGGAAACTAAAAAGAAGGTCGCCAGGAGTTGGAATCCACTGGATGGCAGTGAGTTTTGATTTTGTTTTTTTTTCTGTATTATAAGGTGATATGGTAAAAAGCTTGGAAGGGTGGATGCTAGGCTATGGAGAAAACTCATAACAGTGTCTAATTTTTATGTATTCATATATTTGATCATTCAATTTTTAATTTGTTTTTATGAGTTAGTATCTATTAAATGTCACATATTATGCAGAAGAAAGAATGAATAAGCATTCTCATTCTATTCATGAAGCTTTATTTTCATTGTTTTGAGAAAGCATACATATACAAGATTTTCGTAGGCAAACTTTTCATATTGTCCGTTGAATAACATTTCAGAATTCAGTAACACATTGGAAAAGTTGTTTAAAGATTGTTAAATCACTTGGAGGATTCATTCTTTTCATGATATAGAAAGCCTTTTAGAAATTAGGAAAATTAAACAACTACAGCTTGAAAAGAAAACTAAATTCTCACTGTTTATTAATTTTAGCATTATTGTCCATTGTTACCAGCAAGTATAAATTTGAAATGAGTAGCAATAATAGCTATTCTTTGCTTATATTTATCTGGGAGAATGGTTTGTTTTCTAGCACTTATTGATCAGAAAAGAGAATGTTTTCTTGCTAGCTCCCTTTGACCCACCAAAGACATAATAAAATCCAGCTTAGAACGATATATATCTCCCTGAGCCTTGATTTACTAATTCATAAAATGAAAGATGTGGAAAAAAATTTTGTGTAAGGTGTCTTCACCTAGAGATTCTTGATCTACAGTCTCATCTAACGTACAATGATGAGACATCAATTTAGTAGGGTGGGGAGATATCTGAGCACTCAAGGAGGGCAAAGAAGAGAGCAGAAACAAGAAAGTAAACTTTGTGACTTATACATAGAGAGAAAACAAAGATTATTAGTAGTTACCAGGGATAGAAGGGAGAGGGAAAGGGAAAGCTTTTGTTTTGGGGCATTAAGTTTATGAAAATAAGTGGTGGAATATTTTGGAAAAAGATAGCAATAGTGGTGGCACAAGATGAAAAATGTAATCAATGTTCCTGAGCTGTAAATTTGGAAGTTGTTATGTTGGCAAATGTCCTGATTTATATGTTTTCAGCACAAAAAAAGCAAAAGAAAAAAAGGTAATTTTTGGTAGAGTCATATTCCACATGGGGCAAAGTCTATTTCTATAATTAGTGGTCCAAACAAATCTAATTTCTCAGACTAGTAACTAATCATTTTTGGAGTTTGGGAAGCATTTTTATACTTACATGTAACTATATATTTATATCCATCTATTTGATAATCATTCTTACATTTGGATCAATAAGCAATACCATTATAAATAGAAAACCGACTGAAGTTGTCAGGGATTTCATTTTACTTGGATCCACAATCAACAACCATGGGAGCAGAAATCAAGAAAGCAAATGTCATATTGTGCTATGCATATCTTCTGCAAAAGATTTCTTTAAAGTGTTAAAAAAGCAAGATGTAACTTTGAAGACTAAGGTGCACCTCTCCCAAGCTATGGTATTTTCAATTGCCTCATGTGCATATAAAAGCTGGACAACGACAAAGGAAGACTGAAGAAGAATTGACACATCTGAATTATGGTGTTGATGAAGAATATTGAATAAAGCATGAAATGACAGAAGAATGGACAAATCTGTCTTAGAAGTACGGCCAGAATGTTCTTTACAAGTGAGGATGGTAAGACTTTGTCTCATGTACTATAGGCGTGCTATGAGGAGCCCCACGACCCCAGACAGGGATATCATACTTAGTAAATTAAAGGATCAGCAAAACAGGAAGACCCTCAATGAGATGGATTGGCACAGTGGCTGCAACAATGGGCTTAAATAACATAGAAATGATTGTTGTGATGGCACAGAATCAAGAATTGTTTTGTTCTGTTGTATACATTGTCACTATGACTTGGAACTGACTTGACAACACCTAACAACAAGAACATCTATCTTTCTAGTAAAGTGTATTGAAATTCAAATAAAAAGATAGTGAGAGAGCATTTTCATAGGACCAATCACAGATTGAGTCTTTGGTTCCCAGTTACCACCATTCTAGAGTTGTGTGGTATGAAAGTGATTGTGATAATTCACCTCTCAATATGCCAAGTGTGTAATTCAGTGGTTCTCAAGTTTAAATGCAATAGAATAACCATAAGGACTTATTAAACACAGATTGCTGGATCTAAACCCATGATTTTCTGATTCAGAAGGTCTTAGGTTGGGTCTGAAAATTTACATTTTGTGTAAATTCCCAGATGATGCTCAGGAATCACCAAATTTCAAGAAGGCATCTTTTTAATTGTATGTCTCTTGTATAATTTTCTTTTTCAACTTTAATAATTTCTGTGAAGATTTTCCCTATGTATTATTCATAGAGCTCTTCCTTTGGAAAAATATATATGCACTCTTAAGGCTTTTCAGTTTTTTTTTTTTTTTTTCCTTAAGCTCATTTATAAATTTCATTAAATAATAATGATTTTTTCTGTAATGGAATAATATCGGTAATAGATTGTTTGGCTCTTGCTACACCACCTGAGCTCCTATTATAATTAATAAAATAGTTCAAAGATTATTTCTGTTCATTTCAGTAGGAATTGTGGAGACCTGAAGATTAGAGGAAACCTAGCAAGTATAGATATACCAGACCCTGAACATTCATCATTATATAGAATGCTCACAACGGCACCTGGTGTTTGGTATGCTAAGTCACATTTTACAGAAGAGGAAACTGAGGTATAGGGAAGGAAGGTAGCAGTCAATTTTATGTGGCCAGAAGATGCTACATCAGAGAGTTCAATCTGGTCATACCAAATTCCAAAGACTGTACTGTGTCATATTTCAGAGTTAAATATGCTATAGCAGAAATATTATGAAAGGCACTTAGTCGTGTTTTTCTATCACGATTCAGAAAAATTGCCACTCCTATCCACAAATATGGTTTATGATCTCTTTAAGTGGAATTTGAAAATGCATTTCCCTGAAGATCAAAAAGATAAATGACCCAGAGAACCTCCCACGTAGACTGACTTCTAATCTGTGATTCTGGATAAAAATGTGAATCCTGGTTGAAGGTTGTTTCAGTATCTAAAACATAATTGCTCCTTTTTCCCTTGTCTAAATTACATCCTCTTGTGGTATAGTGCCTAAGGCATTTGACTGCTAACCAGAAGGCTGGTGGCTCAAACCCACCAGCCACTCCTCAGAAGGAAAGTTGGGTGATCTACTTCCATAGTGATACCACCTCAGAAACCCAAGGGGTTGCTATGAGTCGGATCCTATTTGAGGGCAATGAGTTTGTTTGTTTGTTTGTTTGTTTTTAAATTACATCCTGCTCCACACAGTCTCCAGGCCAGCTGTCATATCTTGCCATTATACAAATTGGAAGTTTAGATAAGTTATAGTATTTATTCATTTTCCCCTTGACATTAACTAAGAACTTTATAGTATATTGGTGCCTTGGATATAGATACATTAATAGAAGAAAATTTCTGATCTTCAGCAATCATTACATCATAGAAGGATATAAAAAGTTTACTACAACTATTATTTTGTAATGTTAAAAGAGATGCAATGAATGAAATAGGACAAAAGGCTGTGGAGATTTGGAAGAAAGACTAAATGCAAGTTGTCAGGATCAGACGCATCTAAATGGAAGAAGATAACATTTGAGTTGTACTTTAACATTTTTTTCTCAAATACATATTTATCTAACTGTGAGGTGTGCAAGGTCACCCAGTGAGTTATAGAAAGAAAATATTAAAATTTAAGTTCTAATGTTGTTGTTGTTGTTCTATTAGTTTTTATCTAATTAAAAATATTTTATATATATATATATACTATTTAGACTGGTACCATTTTCTAGAATCAACTCTCATATAGTCATTTGTCATATTTTATACATGAAATATACTACTGAGGGAAGAATGAGGTTCTTTCACAGGAGTGGGAACTTTGCTTCCACCAGCTGATTTATCTTACTAGCATATAGCACAGACACTTTATTAAGAGAATTTGCAGATTGTGATATTTAGTTTTAAGAAGCTAACACATAGAGAAATGGACAATTGATTTAAACATTTTAAAAATATGCCATGGATAAGATGATACTAGTAAGTCATCAATAAGAACATGGCAAAGCTCACACTTCTTCCATTCTCTGCACAAGCTCAGCCCATATCACATTGCAGAAAATGACAACTTAAAAGTGAAAATATTCAATAAGACTACTACACTATACTACTATTATGACTTAATAAAAACATAAATCTGAGTCAAATGTATATTTTGCCCTTGTGTATTTAATTTATTTAAAATAATTCAAATAATGTATTAGCGGGTGAATAAATTGGTAGGTAAAATCTAGAAATTATGCTTTACCTCAAACCTAGGTAAAACTAAGATTAATTATGAAGAGATGTCATATATCAAACCATATCAAAGATAAAGATGGGTATTATAATAATTTTATGTACCATAAAGATGTTTGAGTAAAAATTTGGAAAGTCAAGGCTGAGTCTTATAAAAACCGTAATTTTAAAATATTAGCTCAATATAATAATGAATGTACTTATTTTCATAATAAATATACATGTATTGCAGGGGATGAACCAAAGGTTTTCCCTTACTCTGTGTGTGTGTGTGTGTGTATATATATATGCATACATCCATATATATACATATATATATATATATATATATATATATATATATAAGGTTACATGAACAAAAGTTTCAAGATCATTGACATCTAAAAAGATGGGTAACATAAGATTCTATTCTCTAGTAATCACAGTAATTTCTCAGAATAATTTGAAAATGGTATCAGCCATGAACTTCTGGAGTGGAGCAAATGGTTCATATACTTGGTCACTAAGAAAAAGGCTAAAGGTTCAAGTAAGTCCACCCAAAGGCATCTTAGAATAATGTCCTGGTGATCTACTTCAGAAAACCCTATGGAGCCACTGAAAACCCTATGGAGCACAGTTTTACTCTGAAACGTATGTGGTTGTATTGAGCTGGAATCAACTTGAAAGCAATTGGTTTGATATAAGCCACTCTAAAACCTTATTCAATTTGGTATCTTAGGAACTTTACATCATGCATAGTAATAATAACCACTTAAACTTTGGCAACTGAATAAATTTTAAACAAACTGTACATAGTTACATGGTAAATGTTTTGAGATAATTTGAATTTTCATTGAAAAGAGAATCTTAAGGAATGCAAACTTCTTAGGCTAGATTGTCAGTAAAATAAAAACTGAAGTGACTTGTATAAAAGGAAGCAAGTATTAAAGTCTCCCAAAGCATATGTATATATTTATGCAAACTACACAAAATATTGTCATTTAGTTTAACAGTTGAAATTATATCAAGCATATTTTTGTATCTTCTTCTTCTCTTTTCTCTCTTAGTAATTATTTAACATCAGAATCATAATGTTTAAGTAATTACTTATTCTAATTACTTTAGGCAATGAAAGATATTTATACCTTTTAACAGCAAATCCTTAATTAGCATATTAATCAAAATATGAATAATTTACAAGTTCAGTAACAGATCTGAATCATTCTAGAAGAGGCCTTGTCCCTAAGATAAACAGAAAGTTTGTTAACTTTTGCAGTGTTCCTGGGCATCTAAGCAAAAGTGTTACTACTTAGTAAATTGTGAACTGAATTAAGAGCAAGATTGTCAATGGGTCAGTGATATTTAAAATACCACCAAATTTATTTTTTGTTCTGAGGTCCTGATCTGTAACTTGGCCTAGTCTGCAAGGCAAAAAATGTGAAGTAATTAACTCCAAATTACCCTAAAAATCATGACCTCTAATAGCATCCAAAGATGGTGAGACCTGCAGGCATATTGCTCAACTTAATTTACATTGAGTTTAAGAAGACCTGACTTCTTACTCAAAATGAAGTCATTTAGTTGAATGTTTATGAAGCCACACATGTGTTAACTTGAGGATCATTGTGGCTGAGTTTTAAAATGGGATCTTTTTTCTCTAGATCATTAACAAAAACTAAAGGGTCTTAGAAAACCAACTAGGCTGTTTCCCATTTTAAAAAGTTTTTTCTATCTTTAACATCATGTATCATGCCAAGGAATTTATGAGCAGAAAACCAAAGCCATACTGAGGGGTGGAGCAATTCTGAATCCATCTCATCTCCTCTCTAAATGATTTATTTAAATTACTCATTTTTGTCTCTACAAGTCTCTCCTTAATATCTGTAATTCACGTTGTTGTTGTTACTTGCCATTGACTTGGTTCTGACACATGGTGACTTCATGTAAAAAAGATTGAAATGTTGACATCTACATGATATTTTTTAATCCATTGTTTGGACTATTGTTTCAACACATCTCATTGAGTATTTCCCTTGTTTTCATTGGTCTTTTAATTTACTGAACATGATGCACTTATCTAGCAATTGGTCTTTCCTGGTGATGTGTCCAAAGTAAATGACTGGAAGTCTGGTCATCTTTGCTTCTAAAGAGGATTCTGATTGTATTTCTTTTGATATTGATTTGTTCATACTTTTGCCAGTCTGAATCATACTCAATATCCATTATCAATAACACAGTTTGAACATTTTAATGCTATTTCTGTCTCCTTTTCATTATCCAAGTTTCACACGTATATGATGTGATTGAAAACATGGCTTGAGTTGAACTAATTTCTTCATAGAAGAAAAATGAGAAAGTCTGCTTCTGTAAAGTTTACAGCCTTGGAAACTCAATGGGGGTTTCTATGAGTTGGAATTGACTTGATGGAAGTAAGTTTGGTTGTGGTTTTATTTAAGTAGCAACATAGATGAATGGATTTCCTAGTACAATCTCTCCTATTTTTAATCTATTATCCTAAATTAAAGATTTTTTTTTATTATTATTTATATAGGTTTATTTCCACTTGAATTGTTCTGTTGTTATTGTTGTTATGTGCCATCAAGTTGGACCCAACTCATAGCAATCCCTCCTTGGGTTTCCGAGGAGATATCACTACGGAAGTAGATTGCCCAACCTTCCTTCCGAGGAGTGGCTGGTGGGTTTGAACCACCAGCCTTCTAGTTACCAGACAAGTGCCTTAGGCACTAAAAATTGGAAGCATATATTGCAAAGCAACTTACTAGAAGGGGGAGAAACCAACCCATGTATACATTTCCCTTTGCTTACATTTAAAACGTGTACAATATTGATTTTGAGACTGAAACAAATAACACTTTTGAGTAAGTGGCTCCTCATCTGTGCTTTACAAAGAAATTTAACATCTATAAGGTGACCTACAACATTGCCTATGAGTTTCTGTATCAAGAGGTATCTGGAAGTATATGTTAATAGTATTTATAAGGCATAAAAAGTGTAGTAACTGAATAAAGATTGAACAAGTTCAGTCTTAAATTTCACATAAATAAATGAGTAAATATAAATACTTGAGAAGAGATAGGTGAGAACATTCTTTTTTTCTTTCATTTCAGCGGCATTGCTAGGAGAATGCGGGAGGTTGATGTGCGTACCACACTGGGTGACATTGTCAGAGGGAATGACACCAAAATGACTATCTATAAGTTTTTTGTGGAGTGTTCCAATAGACATTTATTATTTTTATAAAAATATATCTGTGGTTAGTCACAAAAACAGACATTTTTTGCAAGCCCAGCTTCCATGTATCAATATATCTACAAGGCTAAAACTCTATGCTAGTTTCCTTTTTGAATCTTTTAATGTGCTCTGGTTACAGCTGCCATTATTATCCAATTACAGTGATGCTTCAAATCATGTGGATTTGTCTGCACATGCTGTTGTTTTAGTTGCTGCCCATGTTTTTATAGTTGCTGATTTCATCAGTTTCTAGTGTTTTAGATACAATATTGTGGTAATTAATATTTGGAAAACTATATCAATAGCTTTTTTGAGAATGAAATCATAATTAAAGGAGAAGGAGAAAAATAAAAAATGATTTCCGCTGAATTACCTTACTAATAATTTTTAAACTAATAATGTAGTAATTAAATGTGGAAAGATCTTACAAAACAATTTTATTAGTAGTATTCATATAGTCTAAGAAACATTACAAAAGCAATTTACAACTATAATTTTAGAGTTAATACTGATAATAAAAATTACTAAGGATTCTGTATGGTCTGATATGGGAAGAGGTTGATGGGGATGGGGGAGTGACACCATGAGTTACCATATTAGGTAACACAAACCCTAGTGATCCTACTGATTAATTTCCCTTTTTTGTGATTGATGTGAGTTTGAATATGGTATCTCAGGGTTGGGCTTCTGGGTGATATTTTCTGTGGATTTGGAAGAGACTATAATAGAGGGAGAGTTAAATTGCTGTTGTTGTTGTTATGTGCCATCGAGTCGGACCGACTCATAGCGACCCCTCCTTGGGTTTCTGAGGCAGTATCACTACGGAAGTAGATTTCTCCATCTTCCTTCCGAGGAGCAGCTGGTGGGTTTGAACCACCAGCCTTCTGGTTAGCAGTCAGGTGCCTTAGGCACTACTCTACCGGAGCTCCCAGAGAATTAAATATGGGACTAAAAATTCAGTCTTTCTATCCTTAAAGGAGGTAAGAAATTGGTTCCTGCCAATCATGCTTTCACTCTACGAATATATATGAAGTATGTAAATATGATAAAATGTTGGTTTCATGAGTGAGGTAGTGAGAAACTGTAGGAGTTATGAAGAATTTGGTTGTTGTTCTAGTTGGCTTAAGAGCTGACAGGAAGGAGACTATAAGGCCGTCACATTTTTTCTTTCATCGGACTTGCCTTTTAACTACCAAACATCATGATATTTTTGAAAAATTATTTCTAAATTATAACACTAAATGAACAAAACTTAAGTAAATCTTTATTTACATGTGTGTATGTGTATGTATGTTCCAAGAATGATCTTTCTCAATAAATATTATTATATTTGGAAATGTTTAATGAAAATTTCCTCAGAGCATGAAAAGTCATATAAATAGATTTATTGTGAATGTGTAGAATTTCAGGAAAAAAAAAAAAAAAGAAGAAGAAGAAGAAGACCCTCAACAAAATGAACTGACACTGTGGCTGCAATGATGAGCTAAAACAGCAATGATTGTGAAGAAGTGAAGGACAAGGCAGTGTTTCATTCTGTTGCAAATAGTGGCACTATGAGTTGGAACCAACTCTACAACACCTAACAACAATATCACAATTTCAAATTGAGAAAAGATTTAATCTTATTTTGTCCCAGCATAGGCAACTCTTGATATTAATAATGATACTGAAAACAAGTTAATACAAACCTGTATTAGAATCATATAAGTTCATATAGGATACATGCTATAAATCTTTGTCCTGGTTCTATCCTCATCTTTTGTCTTAGGTCAAGTATTCTTAATGAATCTCCAATTGACTTGAGATGTCTAACCTTAGAACCACTGCCACTCAGAACTAATGACATCTCATTTGGCAGTGGTCATTGTACTGAAAATAGCTGAGCTCTTGTCTGAAAAATAACAAGTATTCCTAAAAATTCATGGCTCTGTTAAGGGCAATGGCAAGTTATAAGACAGTTGGATGGTCCTGTTCATTATTACATGATGATATTTGCCATATAAGAGTGAGACATCTTACATTATTGTCATTTTTGCCAGACTCATTGAATAATCAGCTTGCCTTGAGCTCTATGAAGGCTTTTGGTCTCCAACAGTATGGGATCCTATTTTGTCCTTCAGAACAGCTGAGGCTGGAAGATTAACCATAATACTCCCAGATTTTCTTAACAGGTCTGCTTTGCTTATCAGCCCAATTTTGTTTTAGAGACATACTCCTGGCTTGCTCTCCTAATTTTTATACTGCAGTAGTTCTTTTCACTGCTTTATCTTAGCCATGAACTCAAGAAGAAATACCAATGAAAAGCTTCCTCCTACTGTGTTGTTGTTGTTGTTTTTATTTTATTTATGTTATTGGTAAGAATATACACAGCAAAATGTATACCAATTCATTGGTTTCCATATGTAGAATTCAATGACATTGATTTCATTCTTTGAGTTGTGCAACCGTGCTTGCCCTACTTTTCCCCAGTAACAAACTCACAGTCCCCAAAGTTCCTATCTCATCTTTCCACTTGCTGTTGTCAATCTGATCCTACATACACACTGCCATCAAGTTGGATCTGACTAATAGTAATCCCTCCTTGGGTTTCTGAGACAGTATCACTAAGCAAGTAGATTGCCCAACCTTCTTTCCTAGGAGTGACTGGTGGGTTTGAACTGCCAGCTTTCTGGTTAGCAGTCAAATGCCTTATATAGATAGTTCTTAAAAGAGCATAATACTCAAGGCTGATCTTTTTTACTAGTTTAACTAAACTAATTCTTGGTTTTAAAAGATTTCAGGGACTATTTTTGGTTGATGGTTTAAAGTCATATCAGAGTTACAGTTTCAAGAGTTTTTCAGCCTCCATGGCTCAAGATATTCTGAAATTCATGAGAATTCTGCCTTTACCCTCTTTTGATCAAGATTCCTTCTATAGAGTTTTTGCTCAAAATACTCAATAATGGTAGCCAGGTACCATCCAGTTCTTCTGGTCTCATAGCAAAGGAGGCAGTTGTTCATGGACACAATTAGCCATACATTCATTTCCCTCTCTTATTCCTGGTCCTCCTTTTTCTTCTGTTGCTCTAGGTGAATAGTCACCAATTGTTGTAACTTGGGTGATCACTTACAATGTTATCAGGGGTGGAAAGGTGAAGGAAGAGGGAGTTATTGCTAATGGAATACTGATTCTTCAGTTTACAGTGGCCAAAAAAATCACATTGATTAAGGGTAGCTTTGCACAGCAAGTTATTGTAAGTACTATCAATAAGTAATACACCTGTAAAATGTTGAACTGGAAAATTGTGCTAGACATATTTATAACAAGAACAAAAAGATTAGTTGTTGAAGTTGCTTATGTACAATAGCATATGAAGCAATTTGATTCCTTCTTTTGGAGATCTGGTGGCATAGTGACTAAAGCATTTGACTGCTAACCAGAAGGCTGGTGGTTCAACCCCCCCAGCCACTCCTCAGAAGGAAGATTGGGTAATCTACTTCCATAAAGATACTGCCTTGGAAACTCACGGAGGGGTCACTATGAGTCAAATTGACTCTATGTCAGAGAGTTTGTTTTTGTTTGTTTTGGAGATCCAGCGTCATGATTTCATGGGACATCCCAGTTAACTGGCTTATTAATATATTTAGTACTTCTGGTCTACCTACTATGTTTTAAAACCTGTGACTGAGCCTTGATGATCTCTCCAACCTCCTTTGCCTTGAAGCTTTATATCTTTTCTTGTTTCACAGGCCATTATCTCTATGAACATAAATAAACTACTCCCCTTCACTTGTTGACTGAGATATAAAGGGAGCATCATGGTGGAAGAGAGAAATCAAAGCTTTATGATTTTGCCAAAGAGTGACACTGATGAAAAGACAATGTGATATTTAAACACACACACATGCACACACATATTTCCTTTAACAAAAGAGGTGTTCTTTATCCAACAAAGGCAAAATATTTATTCAGTAAGTTATATAAACTACGCATTGACTAGTCTGAAGATACACAGGCAGAGTCACTGTCCTCAAAACATCCTAATGACTTGCATTTTATAAGCAAGTGAACAGATAATTTCAATAAATAATCATAATATTGACTTCACAGGATATGTGGATGAGGCTATTTGTATTTGGCTCCCACTATCACTTAGAAATTTATTTTGTGGGAGTTAGTTCTTATCTTGTCCTTAAATAAAAAATCTGGCAAGCCCCTAATCATTCTTAGAGAATTAAAATATAGTCATTTCAATGAATAAAGAATAGTCTTGATTCAGAAATTTGAATATCCAGTTAACACTTCTACCGTCCTTCAGTGGTTAGACTTCTCTAGCTAGGGCTAGACTCAAGCAGAATATCTACAGCTGTGGAAGGGCTAGTGGTTGGTTTCTTCTGTTTTCACTCATTCTTCTGTTTTCACTCATTCTTCTGCTTTCACTTCCCCTGATTACTTCCTTCCACATTTTCCGACTCTGTTGTGGAAAGGAGTAGTGATAAGGAGAGAGAAATGGTAGCCAAGAAATTATAAAATTTCTTCACAGTACCTATGCCTGGCTTACATTAAATATTAAAATCTGACTCATGAATATTTTGTGGGTTCTTAGAAGCCCTCATTTTTATTAACATTAAAATATTCTTTATTCTCATTGTCGCTCTTTGAGCTCTTACTATCTGCCTAGTTCACCTGAGTGTCTCCTTCTCTGAGACCTCTTTAACACTTGGGTTGTTGTTGTTGTTTGCCATCGAGTTGCCCCGACTCATAGCGACCCCTCCTTGGGTTTCTGAGGCATTATCACTACGGAAGTAGGATTGCCCAACCTTCCTTCCAAGGAGTGGCTGGTGGGTTTGAACTGCCAGCCTAACACTTGGGTAGACCTATGGAAAGGATCTAAGATGATCTCCACACCAGATGGCTGGTACAGAGCTCACATATGGTACATTGTTTTGTTGTTATGTGCTGTCGAGTCAGATCCGACTCACAGTGACTCCTCCTTGGGTTTCTGAGCCAGTATCACTACGGAAATTGTCCAACCTCCCTTCTGAGGGCACTCAATTATACTTCCCTGAATAAGTACCTGATGTGAAGGTTAATCCTCAAAATCAGCAACTCCCCTCTTTGTATTTTTAGAAGAGCTAGCCCAAAAGTTTCTGTCTCAACAGAATTCACAGGCATCATTCAGACATCAGTCCACTGTATCCTGCAAGATCCAGAGGTCACACCTAAAGCTCTCAAGGTGGCCCAGCTGAAGCATATCCTTTTCAGACTAAGTTGATAATTATGAAACCCCTAACCTCAACCATTGGAGGTGAAGAGTGGGATTCACAGTATACCAGCAGTTCTTATTAAAGAAAGTGCCTTAGAAAAAATCCTCTCCTGAACTTTTTATACACTCTTTGTGCATTTTTTAGAAGACCCTTTTATCAGCCACTTTACCTTAAAAGTTTGAAAGTTTTGTGAATGGCTTGTCTCACAGTTCATTTTGGAAGTTTGAATCTTGGTTCCTCACTGAAAATTGCTAATATAACAACCCAATGCATATATAATATGGAGGAATGTTGAAGGTGTGATGGAAAGCCTGAGGAGGAGGCTCTGACTGCAAAAGATATCTCCAGAATCCAAAATTCCTCTTTTTCTAGTTGCTAAGAGAAAGAAATATTCTAAGGGCTTTCTCTAGATATGAAATGTAATAGAAGCAAGTTAATCCAACACTCCAATACCAAAAACTTTCTTTTAAACAGAAAGTTTAATAACTGCACATTGTCAATTCAATACTAGATTACTTCCCGATAATTTGAATGTAGGATGTGACATTAGAATTGCCAAAGGGACATTTGTTTCAACACGATTTTAGTACCACCCAAAGCCCAGTGTCAGGTCCATTCTGACTCATAGCAACCCAATCAATAAGAAACAGTAGAATTGCCCTATAGGGTTTCCAAGGCTGTAAATCTTTACAGAAGTAGACTGCCCCACCTTTCTTCCAAGGAGTGGCTAGTGGGTTCAAACTGCTGACCTTTCTATCAGTGGTCCAATGCTTTAACCACAGTGCCACCAGAGCTTCCTAATTTTACCACTAAGTGTGGTTTATTCTACTCTGTTGTTATGTTGTTGTTGTTATGTGC
>NW_006921612.1:17033079-17034233 GCF_000298275.1 Orycteropus afer afer | reverse complement strand
GATTGCCCAACCTTCCTTCCGAGGAGTGGCTGGTGGGTTTGAACCGCCAGCCGTCTGGTTAGCAGGCAAGTGTCTTAGCCACTATGCTACCAAAGTTTTAGAGTTTATTCTACTCTAAAACTCATAAAATGGAATAACAATATGAGTCAGTGAAACTAAATCACTTTATTCATGGCATACACTTGAGAAAATTTGGGGACAAATATGATTAATTAGTTAGCTAATTGAATAACCTAAGACAAAAAATTAAGCATACTTTCTGTATAGGAAAAAAATAATAATTTGTAACATAAAGAGGTCCGATTTTGGCTCTCTGCTACAGAATTACATCTGCTTAACATATATTATTTTAGGTGACAGATTAGAAAAACTATAATATATAGGGTTTTAAACAAACATGTAAAACACAATAAATCATTTTCTTCTCCTTTCTTCTTCTTCTTTGAAGAATTCAAAGAAGTCAGAATGGAATACAGTTAGAAATGTTTGCCATTTTTCATAATCAAACAGTTTATGAAAACTTGATTTTCATTGTGATGCTATATTTAATTTTGATTTTGCAATTTAGAGTATATCATAATATTTTGCTCAATCATTGTTTACTAAAGAGCATATTATCTCCACAGTTAATTTTAGGTAAAGAGTAAAAAGGAACCCATATTCCAAACTCTGGGAGGTGGGAGAAGGATCCAATACTTCTCAAAAATTCTAAGTAATCCAGAATAAATTTGTCATTTGAAATATATTTAAAAACTTTGCAATATTATAGAAATTCTATATGGCTTTAAATAATAAAGAGTCCAAAATTTTGCATTTGTTACTTCTAATTTCTGGACAAAAAACAGAATTAATTACTCTTGACAACTTATTAACTTATACCTTGTATGTTGTTATTGTTAGATGTTTCTGAGTCAGCTTCAACTCATAGCGACCCTATGTACAACAGACTGAAACAGAGCCTGGTCCTGTATCATCCTCACAATACTTACCATACCTGAGCCCATCATTGCAGCCACTGTGTTAATCCATCTTATTGAGGGTCTTCCCTTTTTTTGCTGACCCTCCAGTATACCAAGTATGATATGCTTCTCCAGAGAATGAAAGGTTCCTTCTGACATGACCAAAGAAGGTATGATGAAGTCTGGAATCTGGCC
>NW_006921612.1:17029057-17032451 GCF_000298275.1 Orycteropus afer afer | reverse complement strand
CAACCTTCCTTCCGAGGAGTGGCTTGTGGGTTTGAACCACCAGCCATCTGGTTAGCAGGCAAGTGTCTTAGCCACTATACTACCAGAGCTCCAATTACCAAAAAAAAAAAAATAAAATAAAATACTTGGAAAAAAATTTCACTGGGGACCTGTGAAAGACCTGTACAAAGAAAATTACAAAAGACTACTTCAAGAAACCATAAGAGATCTACATAAATGGAAGAATATTCCATGCTCCTGGATAGGAAGATTGAACATTGTGAAAATGTCAATATTACCCAAAGCAATCTATACATTCAATTCAATCTCAATTCAGATACCAACAACATTTTTTAAGGATATGGAAAAACCAATCACTAATTTTATATGGAAGGGAAAGAGACCTTGAATAAGCAAAATGTTATTGAAGAAGAGAAACAAAGTAGGAAGTTTCACACTGCCAGATCTCAAAACCTACTGTACAGCCACAATAGTCATAACAGCCTCATACTGGTACAATGCAGACACATAGACAGTGGAACAGAATTGAGAACCCAGAAATAGATCTGTCAACCTATGGTCAACTGATATTTGACAAAGGGCTGAAATTTATTGAATGAGGAAGAGATTGCCTGTTTAATAAATGGTGCTGGCAAAACTGGCTATCTATTTGCAGAAAAATGAAACAAGATCTGTACTTCATACCTCATACCATACACAAAAACAAATTCCAGATGGTTCAAAGACTTAAATTTGAATCCTAAAACTATAAAGTTCCTCAAGGAAAAACTAAGGGCAACTTTTGTTGTTGTTGTTGTTGTTGTTGTTATTTGCCTTCGAGTCGGCCCCGACTCATAGCGACCCCTCCTTGGGTTTCTGAGGCAGTATCACTACGGAAATAGGATTGCCCAACCTTCTTTCCGAGGAGTGGCTGGTGGGTTTGAACCGCTAGCCTTCTGGTTAGCAGTCAAGTGCCTTAGGCACTATGCTACCAGAGCTCCTAAGGGCAAATTTAGGGACCCTAATTTATGGCATAAATAGACTTTCAAGTATAACCCAAAATGCACAAACAGCTGAAGATAAACTAGATGAATGGGACCTTCTAAAAATTAAAGTTTTGTGTGCTTCCAAGACTTATCCAAAGTATTCAGAAGAGAACTTACACATTGGGAAAAAATATCTGGCAATGACATATCTGACAAGGGATTTATCTCTAAAACTTAGAGAAAACTCCAATGCCTCAACAACATAAAGATTAAAAAATGGGCAGAAGACGTGAATAAACACTTCACCAAAGAGGATATTCAGGCTGCCAGCAAATACGTAAAGAAATGCTCACGATCATAAGCCATCAAAAAAAAAAAAAACAAAACAAAAAAACCCAAACTCCCTGCCATTAAGTTGGATCCAACTCATAGTGATCCCTTCTTGGGTTTCTGAGGTGGTATCACTTTGGAAGTAGATTGCTCAATCTTCCTTCCAAGGAGTGGATGGTTTGAACCACCCTTCTGGGTAGTGTTCATATGCCTTAGACACTACAGATGAAAATCAAAACAGCAATGTGATAACATCTCACCCCAACACTAATAGCAAAGTTCAATAAGACAGAAAATAACAAATGCTGGGAAGGATGTGGAGAGACTGGAAGTCTCATACACTGCTGATGGGACTGTAAAATGAAAAACAAACAAACAAACAAAAACTCTGTGGAAAGCAGTATGGTGATTCTTAAAAAGCTGGAATTAGAGAGATCATTTGACCCAGCAATCCCATTACTATGTATATATCCTAAAGAAGTGAGAGCTTCAACAAGAACAGATATATGCAAACCCATGTTCATAGCCGCACTATTTATAATAGCCAAAAGATGGAAACAACCTGTGTGTCCATAAACCGAAGAATGGATAACCAAACTATGGTACATACACACAATGGAATATTATGCAACACTAAAGAATAAAGCAGAATCTGCAAAACACCACATAACATAGATGAACTTGGAAGACATTATGCTGAGTGAAATAAGTCAATCAAAGAAGGACAAATAAAGTATTAGTTCATTATCATAAAAAGTCAAGAAAAGGTTTATATATGGAAGGAAACTTTCTTTGTTGGTTACCAGGGATGGGAGGGAGAGGAGGGAACAATGAAAAAAAAAAAAAAAAAACTGCATTGACTTATGTCACTTTAGTTTTGTATATTTTACTGTACATAAATTATATATCAATAAAATGTATTTAAAAAGAAGAACAGAATATTCTTTTATTTACATATTCATCATCTGCCACCAATGGAGATCAATTATTGCCACTTCTTCTAGGTTTATTTATTTTTGAATTTTATACATAGTTAGAAGGACGTTTCTAATTATTGAGAAAAAATAAATGAAAATGTCCTGCATAGTAATCATTTTTTTAGAAGAAAACCAAACCAAACTCACTGCCATTGAGTTGGTCCTGACTCATAATGATCCCTCCTTGGCTTTCTGGGGCAGTATCTCTACAGAAGTAGATTGCCCAATCGTTCTTCTGAGGAGTGCCTGGTGGGTTTGAACCACCAGCCTTCTGGTTAGCAGTCAAATGCCTTAGGCACTACGTGACCAGTGCTCCCATTTTTTTTTAGAAGAGTAGTTCTTAAGCCATATTTTAGAGAACATCATATTAAATATTTTGTATAATTATGTGTGAAGACATTGGTGGTTCAGTGGTAGAACTGTCATCCTTCATGTGGGAGACCTGGGTTTGATTCCTGGCAAATGCACCCCATGTGCAGGAACCACTAGTTTAGTGGAGGTGGACCTCCCAGACTAAGATTGACCAGGACAAAAGGCCTGGCCACCTCCTATCTTGGAAAATCAGCCAAAGGAAATACTATGGATCAAAATGGTGCCTGATCTCCAAATTGTTAAGGCTATGGCACAGGATCCAGCAGTATTTAGCTCTGTTTTGTATGTTATTGTCATGAGTTGGGCCAAGTGGATGGGAATTAACAACAACATAATTATGAGTAATACCCATGATATTTTCATATGCAAAATTGCATATTTATTACAATTCTATAAGACAGATTAAGGTATATTTTACATTTGCCGTTTTCTATAAAGAAAAACAAAAGCTCAAAGAGATAAGGAGCACAAGATCACACAGCAAGTAAATGTTAGAGCTAGAATTTGAATCAAATCTTGTCTTTGCTTCTATGTTGTTATTCCCAGACTATAATACCTCCCCAAAGTGAAGGTGATTTCAAAAGACATAATGAATTGAGTTAGAAGTTACCAATCAGGTCATTAAAATTTTTAAAGCTTGACAATTCCATTGTTGATGAATGCAGTGCAAAGGGAAGGATTTTTGCACACTAAAGGTGTTGGTGTTTTTGTTAGGGGCTGTCAAATTGGTTCTGACTTATAGAGAGCCCA
>NW_006921612.1:16993765-17027950 GCF_000298275.1 Orycteropus afer afer | reverse complement strand
GGGTTTGAACTGCCAGCCTTCTGGTTAGCAGTCAAGTGCCTTAGGCACTATGATACCAGAGCTCCTCCAGAAATACATTGTTGTTGTTGTTGTTATATGCTGTCGAGTCGGCCCTGACTCATAGCGACCCCTCCTTGGGTTTCCGAGGCCAGAAATACATAGTAGACACTTAATATAGTTTACTTCTAGGACAAGAATGGTAAGAGGATCTATTATATATATATACCTGTATAGACGTATGTATTTCAAATTCAAATGCATTGACTTTGACAATGTGAAAAAAAAGATTAGAGGATTTCAGTGAGATGTGATATTTGTAGAAGTTTGTGACATTTAAAGTATTCATCAATCATTTCATGACATGAACAATTCTTCCCTTCTTTGCACACAGTGTAAGTGGAGTAGATGAGCACTGAGTAGAAATTATTTCTCTCATTTCTCTTCTCATGCATAATCCTTGTAGGACTCTCCTTTTCTTACCTTCACAAACATAGATCAGATTGGAGCATCTGGTTCAGGCCCTGTTTCTTGGTTACTTCTAGTGCTGTTCTAACAGAAAAATACCACAAATGAGTGGCTTTAGCAAACAAGGATTTATTCTCTTACAGTTTAAAAACTTACTGTCATTGAGTCAATTCAGACTCATAGTGATCCTCTTTGGGTTTCTAGGATGGTAAATCTTTACAGAAGTAGATTGACAGTCTTCTTTCTGGGTGTGGTTGGTGGGTTTGAACTGTCAACTTTCTGGTTAGCAATCAAATGCCTTAGGAACTTTTACAGTTCAGGAAGCTAGAAGTACAAGTTCAAAGTGTCAGCTCTAGGAACTGGGTGAAAGCCCCTTGACCATGGGCTTCAGTTCTGCCTCTTTCTTCCAGCCCACTGGAGCTGGAGACTCTCTTCATTCAGGCAGCTGTTGGCTGCTGAGGCTGACAAGCTTAAGGTCAGCAGATATCCATGGGAATAACGACATTCAGCTGCCCAGCTACTCAAAACTAGGCCCAGCCAAGTTGATGCATAATTTAACTACATTAATTCCAACCATTGTCAACTAGGTGCTAGTACAAATCTTCATTGGGTAGCACCTGTACAGATATCCTTCACTGAATGGCTCCAGTCCCCTAGTTCATATGAGTGGCAACTTCACCCCCTTGGCCTGGCTGGTCCCATTCCCCTACCTCTTTGGATATGGAATCTCTGCCCCTCACTTTTAGGAAGTGGCTATGGCCCCATCCCACTGGCCCTCATGAATAGCAGTCCCATGCTCAAGAACCAAGTTGGGGAAGGTCTGACACTGAAACCAAGGAGGCTGTGGTGGTTCCATCCCCAGGGGGCGTGGTCCTACAATTTGAGGCTGAGGCAGCTCTGCTTCCCTTTTCCTTGTTTCTCACAGCTTCTGCTAATTAATGCCTCTCTGCCCAAAAGACACTTTCCTCTCTTGATCTGTGGGCTGGCCAATCTGCTACTCCATCCCATGCCTGTCTGTTCTACCAATTAATTTATGAAGGAAAACTTCTCTACCAGGAAGTGGCCTACCCAATGGCATCCAGCTTTTTCCACTGTGGGCTGGTAAGCCTATTTCTGTCTAATGCCAGTCTCTAGGCTCTCCTGTTGGTGTCTCTCTGCCTGTGTCTCTCTGCTGGTGTCTCAGGTAAAGGACACATTCCACTCCTGTTTCCATGTTTTAGGTATCTGCAGAGCAGAACCCCACTCTCTCAGTACTATATTCTGTTTTGGTTGCCACTAGTGCTGCTCTAATAGAAAATACCACAGGTGAAGATGACTTTAACAAACAGGGTTCTATTCTCTTACAGTTTAGGAGGATAGAAGTCCAAGTTCAAAGTGCCAGCTCAAGGTCAAACCTGGGCTTCAGCTCTGCCTCTTGCTTCTGGCCTGCTAGAGCTAGAGGTTTCTCTTCACTCAGGCAGGAGCTGGCTGTTGAGGCTAACAAGCCCAAGGTTAACAAATAAAATGGCGCAGTCCCGATATTACCAAAATCTACAGGTCACTAATGCAAGTCCAGAGATAGTCCCAAGATAGGTAGGTAACATGGCAGATTGCTAAATTAAGGCTCAGCTACATGCAGGGTCCAAGCATGCCAAAAAGGTTCAGAGACCTTTCTCCAAAAACTTCTTACATCCTGGAAGCAGATGACATCCCAAAGGCAGTTACTCAGCTGCTCCAGTAGATTCCACCATAGAGTTGATCACCAATTTCATCATGGAGAAAAACTCCATCAGCTGCCCAGCCACTCAAAACCAGGGCCGGCCTCATTGACACAGGAACTTAACTACCACAGCCTGTGAGTGAAGTTATTCATTTTCAAAGTGTCAGCATTTTTATGTATAATGAACAAATAAACAAAAGCAAATTCTTTATATAATAACATATCAGAGAAAATCCATGTCAATTATTCTCCATCTGTCATATTAAACATAAGGTTTTGCTTCTTTATTATTGTGCCCAATTTTTCATTCTAAAATAGTGTAAGAATCTGAATTATTGATGAATCAGTATTCTTTGTGTTGTGGTTTGTGTGGATTATGAGTCTTCTTCACACAAACACACACAAAAAAAGTATTGGTATGCAATTTTGCAGCAGACTATAATTTAGGGAACATTAAAATGAAGTTCAACATTTATATAAAAAATGACTACTGTTTTGTTCAGTGGGAAGTGGTTCAGGCACATTGTAGACATTGCTGTTTACTTATATGTAATAAATAGCAAGTTCTAAGCAGAGAAATATATTGTACAGAAAGAGAATGGTACAAGAATACTTTTCTGTCCACTTACCAGAAATATTGTTGACAGCTCAAGCCACTTAGTCTTTCACATGCATCCTTTTTCTTTGAAAATAGAATGGTTTACTTTTTTATTTTACATAATTCTAAAAGAAAAGACTCTGTTTTTAGACTGTTTTGAAAGGAAATTTACTTTGTGTTAGTGGTGCACAGATGAGAATGCTAGTGGTATAGGTTTAAATGCCTTTTTGTATTGGACATCATTAAGCAAATTGTTAGAGAATTAAGGAAACAGTCCTTATCCATAACCTGCTCAAACATGAAATCAGATAGGGAAAGATCAGTCAACTGGGTGTTTTCCCAACATTTTCTTAAATAATGTGTTTGGTTTCTTTTCATTGAATTGGTTGTTTCTCACTTTGCTGTTACTGTTATTTTTGTTTTGATTAAGCACTTGAATTCCTAAATATTTTGGTTCATTTTCACATTTATTTTTTCACTCATTCATCTTTTACTCAACCATCCTGCTTCTGTTTGTTCAACAATACTGCAGTTGAACAGAGATACTGTCTTGTCATTGCCAAAGAAATTTCTGAATCTTCCCTGTCCTGCCATACAGACTAAAGGGCAAATTTTATCTTAGCACTGGCACTTCCTAAACTGTCCTCTTAACCTTTCATTGTTGGTAAGATCCCTCTACAAATAATCCCAACCATCATCCCTCTCAAGGATTTTAAAGCTTCAGGCAAGTTAACAGTTTTTTTTTTTTCACATCAATGTTGGAGAATTTTCATCTACAGTTAAACTAGGTAGGGATACAATAAAAATGATTCCTACTTTAAACTTTTTTTTTTCACTTTTAGAGTAGTTTAAGAGTTTCAGAATAATTACATTAGTACAAAGATTTCCCATTTACCCTGTAGCTGGTTTCACATATTATTAATACCTTACATTAGTATGGTATATTTCTCACAATTAATCAACCATCAATTGATTACGATTGACTTATGTCTATGGTTTTTCTGATTTCCTAAGGCTTTTACCTAACGTCCCTTTTCTGTTTCAAGATTCCGTTATAATTAGTAGCTATGCCTCCCTACACACTTCTTAACTAAAAGTTTGAGATTTTCCTTGTTTTTGGTGACTTGGACAATTTTGAGTAGTACTAGATAGATATTTCTTAGAATGCCCCAGACCTGGGGTTTTTCTGATGTTTTCTCATGATTAGAAGGAGGTTTTGGGTTCTTGAAAGAAAGATTATATATGTAAAGATAAATTCTCATTATATTATATGAATAATACATACTATCAACAGGACTTCTCACTGTTGATGATCCCCATAGTTCTTTCTTAGGATGAGGTAGTCTTTGCTATGCATCTCCATTTATTAAGTTACTCTTTTACACCCCTTTCATATTGTCTGTTTTGAAAGGAGGTTACTATGTGTTTGTTGTTACTGTTAAGTGCTGTCAAGTCAGCTCTGACTCATAACAACCCCACGTAAAAAAAAAAACAAAACACTGTCCAATCCTGGGCCAGTCTCACAATCTTTTCTATACCTGAGCCCATTGTTGCAGCCAGTGTGTCAATCCATCTCATTGAGGGACTTCTCCTTTTTCATTGATCCTCTACTTTTCCAAGCATGATATCTTTCTCTGGGAATGTTACCTTCTGACAACATGACCAAAAAGTGAGATGAAGTCTGGTCACTCTCTCTTCAAAGGAGTCTTCTGGTGGCACTTCTTCCAAAATAGATTTTTTAGTTCTTCTAGCAGTCTATGGTACTTTCAATATTCTTTGCCAACGTCACAACTTAAAAGCATCAACTATTCATAAGTCTTCCTTACTCATTGTCCAGTTTTCACAGCCATATGAGGAAATGGAAAATATCATGGTTTGGGTTAGGTGCACCTTAGTTTTCAAAGAGACATCTTTGCCCTTCAACACTTTATAGAGATCTTTTGCAGCAGATTTTCCCAGTGCAGTATGTCATCTGATTTCTTGACCACTGCTTCCACTGGTGTTGATTGTGGAATCAAGTAATAAGAAATCTTTGGCAACTTCAATCTTTTCTCCATTTATCATGATGATGCTTATTGGTCCAATTGTGAGGATTTTCATTTTCTCTATGTTGAGGTGATCCATACTGCAGACTGTAGTCTTTAACCTTCACCATTAAGTACTTCAAGTCATTTTCACTTTCAGCAAGCAAAGTTGTATCATCTGCATATCACAGGTTGTTAATG
Organism: Orycteropus afer afer; assembly: GCF_000298275.1. Lineage (NCBI taxonomy): Eukaryota > Metazoa > Chordata > Mammalia > Tubulidentata > Orycteropodidae > Orycteropus > Orycteropus afer. The sequence continues at coordinate 17,022,963 of NW_006921612.1, read as the reverse complement.
ACTCTTCTTCTAATCTGATGCCACTCTCTTTTCCCTATAGTCCAGTTTGATAGTTGGGGTTGTGTTCCAACTTGGCTGGACCACAATTCTGGGTGGATTAAGCAATTCTGATGTGGTTGTTCCCATGATAGGATCAGGTGTGTATGGTTTGAGCAGCCAATCCATTGAAAGGGAGCTTCCCTATGAAGTATGGCCTGATTCCAACATATATATATATGGACATCCTGGGAAAAAGAGAGAAACTTCTGTGGATCTGGATCCTGTTTCGCTGTTCACAACTGTCTGTAAGTGAACAATCCACCATTCTGCCTAGTGATCTTGGATTCATCATCTGCCAAAGTCAACAGCTGGTATATTGCTTGCGATCCTTGGTTGTGTCAGCCCCTACAGCATGAGTTGGAAAAAGTTTCTGGTTTGATGTTTGGTCCAGGAACTGAGATTTGTCAGCTTTTATAAGTGTATAAGCCTATTTCCTAAGATAAATTTATCTCTCTGTATATATATAAGCATTACAGTTTTCGCTTCTCTAGAGAACCCAGCCTAATACATCTGGTACAGAGGGTGGGGTGGTTTTAGAGAGACAAAATCATAAGAATGGATTTCCTAAATTGTTCTCATAGATTCTTTTTGGGTTCTCCAATTTGATTAATCATAAAGGCACTGGTGATTCTACCTCCATTAGTAAAGAGGGCTCTGCTAATCTGTATTGTGAGGTGGTAACGTTAATATGCAAAAAACACCACGAATAAATCAAGAATTTTTGAGAAGTCAGGCTCTGGGTGACTGTATCTTTGACTGAAGTTCTGTCAGCTTGAGGAGTATAAGAAAGCTAGTTAATTGGTTCTAGTTACACTAGACAAAGTGGTGAAAGAGTGATATGAGCTTGGGGCTGCTAAGTCACAGCTCAAGTACCACATAACAAAACTCAATGTTTCCAATTGTGCCCTGAAACAAAGACTTATTTATTCTGGTAATAGAGCTGATATCACTGAAAATGAAATCCAGAGTCTTATCATAAGGATGGCTGAATTACAACACCAATTGAATTGCCAACCAGAATGATGTCTGCAGTTAAAGTGATGGCAATGACTGAGAAAAAATGGGATCCTGAAACTTGGGGTGGAGACGTATGGACAGACAGTCAGGAAGTTAGGAATATGGAGCCTGTGAACTCTGTTGAAGCCTTCCTGCCAACAGCAACATCCCTCCCATGTGGAGGGATTACTATAAATCATTATCTTTTCCACACCTGTTTGATGGGATTAACCCAACTGTTCCTGCTGGGTCATTTCCTGAGGTAGATGTCATAGAAGACATTGCTGAATATTCTCAGGAACTTCCTCAACCACCCATTGTTGCTGCTAGACTTACAACTAAACTTAAGTCCAAGGAAGCCCCAAAAGGTAAAATACAAAGTGTGACTGAAGAAGTGATATGCTGCTTCTGAAAAGACCTTCCTGATTTTGATAGCATGTACAGACAGAAACCTGGAGACTGTATATGGGAATGGTCACTGAGGGTGTGGGATAATGGTGCAAGGAATGTAACTTTGGATTGATCTGAGTTTATTGATTTAGGCCCACTAAGTATGGATTCTTCATTCAATGTTTCAGTTCAAGGGGTTGGGAAAGGATCTAATTGCTTATTTTGTTGGGTTACTGAAGCATGGATTATGCAGTGGCCTACCTTAAATCAACTTGAAATACCAGACCTGCCTTAGTATAATGTAAAAGGTATCCATAGGGTTAGGGAAATTGGCCTGTTAGAATTTATAAGACTAGACCCCTAGACCCAGAAATGGAGTGCCCAGAGGACACATTTTTTACCACTATAGTGAGGAACAAATTTCTGAAGGGAGCCCCAGTATCCTTGAAGAAGGCTGTGATTGTTATTTTATGTAAGCTGGATTTAACAATGGGAATTAGGGCCCTAATTGAATTAAGACATTTAACTACAATGGGGCTGATTGGACCCCATGGTTGTAGGGCCCAAGTGGCAGCAGTTAATCGACAAAGACAAGATGGGGGTGGTTACACCTGAGTCAAAACAGTAATCCAAATACTCTGACTCATATGGAATTATGACATTGACTACTTAGGCATGGTATTCCTAGGAGTGAAATACATGGGAAACCCATGAAATATTTACTTGATCTGTATAGACAGAAGAATTCTAAGTCACATGAATGGCAGTCTAGATTAAATCGTCATAATACAGAGTCATGGCCCATCAAGCAATTCCTAGACTTGAGTCATTTTACAAACTCTCATCCCCTTGAATGAAAGGGAGGCCAAGTCCCCTTGAGGAAGGACCCCACTACATTGCCAAAAATTTGTACTGTCAATATTTCTCCTGGTCTTCCCCAAAAAGATATGAAGCCGTTACAAGAATGGCTGTTCATTGGGGAAAAGTAAATAATCAGACTTTTCTGGGATTACTAGATATTGGCTCTGAACTGATACTAATACCATGTAGCCCAAAGCATCACTGTGGCCCACCTGTCAGAGTGGGGGCATATGAAAGTCAAGCTATTGATGGAGTCTTGGCTCAGGTGCAACTCACAGTGGATCCAGGATGTCTTTGAACCCATCCTGTAGTGATTTCTCCAGTTCCAGAATGCATAATTGGAATAGATATACTGTTCAATTGGCAGAATTCCCACATTGGCTCCCTGACTCATGGAGTAAGGGCTATTATGGTAGGAAAAGCCAAGTGGAAGCCATTAGAATTGCCTCTACCTAGAAAAATAGTAAACCAAAAACAATAGTGCGTCCCTGAAGGGACTGTAAGGATTAAGGATTCAGGGGTGGTGATTCCCACCACTTCCCCATTTAACTCGTCTATTTGGCCTGTGCATACATAACTTGGATCTTGGACAGTGCAGTGAATTATCGTAAACTTAATCAAGCAGTGACTCCAGTCGCAGCTGTTGTTCCTGATGTGGTTTAATTGCATGAGCAAATTAGTACATCTCCTGGTACTTGATATGCAGTTATTGATCTGGCCAATGCCTTTTTTGTCCATACCAATTTCAAATGAACATCAGAAACAGTTTGCTTTCAGCTGGCAAGGCCAACAATATACTTTCACAATGCTTCCTCAGAGGTAGCAAATCCCCAACTGTATATCATAATTTAGTCTAGAGGGATCTTGATCACCTTTCCCTTCCACAAGATGCCACGCTGGTCCATTATATTGATGACATTATGCTGATTGAACCTAGTAAGAGAGAAGTATCGATGACACTAGACTTATTTTTGAGACATCTGTGTGCTAGAGTGAAAAAATTAACCTGGCAAAAATTCCAGCACCTTCCACCTCAGTCAAATTTCTAGGGGTCCAGTTGGTTCAGGGCATGTCGAGATATTCCTAATAAAGTGAAGAATAAGTTATTGTACCTGCCCACACCAACAGTTAAAAAGGAGGCACAGTGTCTGATAGGGCTCTTTGTATTTTGGAGGCAAAATATCCCTCATTTGGGTATGTTGCTTTGCCCTATTTATCAAGTGATTCAAAAACCTGCTACTTTTGAATGAGGTCTGGAACAAACAGAAGGCTCTGCATCAGGTTCAGGCTGCTGTGCAGGCTGCTCTGCCACTTGGGCTATATGATCTGGCTAATCCAATGGTACTTGCAGTGTCTGTGGCAGATAGAGATACTGTTTGAAGTCTTTGGCTGGCCCTTATTGGAGAATAACAACACAAATCCTTAGGATTTTGGAGTAAAACCCCATCATCCTCTGCACATAACTATGCTCCTTTTGAGAAACAGCTTTTAGCTTGTTACTAGGCTTTAGTAGAGATTGAATGCCTTAACCATGGGCCACCAAGTCACCATGAGGCCTGAGCTGCCTATCATGAACTGGGTGTTGTCTGACCCACAAAGTCATAAAGTTGGACGTGCACTCCATCATTAAATGGAAGTGGTATGTCAGAGATTGGGCTCGAGCAGGTCCTGAAGGCACAAGTAAGTTGCATGAGGAAGTGGCCCAAATGCCTATAGGCTCCATTCCAGTCACATTACCTTCCCTCTCCCAGCTGAACCTATGGCCTCATAGGTATTTCCTTATGATCAGTTGATTGAGGAAGAGAAAATTTGTGCCTGGTTTACAGATGGCTCTGCATGATACACAGGCACCACTCGTAGGTGCACAGCATCAGCACTGCAGCCCCTTTCTGGGAATTCCCTGAAGGACAGTGGTGAAGGGAAATCCTCTCAATGGGTAGAATTTTGAGCCATGTATATAGCTGTTCACTTTGCATAGAAAAAGAAATAACGAGATGTGCAACTGTATACTGATTCATGGGCTATGGCCAATGGCTTGACCGGATGGTCTGGGACTTGGAAGGAGCATGATTGGAAAATTGATGACAAGGATGTATGAGGAAGAGGTATATGAATAGATCTCTTTGAATCAGCCAAAGGAGTAAAGTTATTTATGTCTCATGTGAATGCCCACCAAAAGGTTACATTGGCAGAGGAGGACTTTAACAATCAGGTTGATAGGATGAGAGATTCTGTGGAAATCACTCATCTTTTTCCAAAGCTACTCCTTTCATTAGGGGCTATGGTAGCATAGTACCTAAGGCATTTGACTGCTAACCAGAAGTCTGGCGGTTCAAACCCACCAGGCACTCCTCGGAAGGAAGGTTGAACAATCAACTTCTGTAGTGATATCATCTCAGAAACCCAAGGAGGGGTTGCTATGAGTTGGGTCTGACTCTACGGCACATAACAACAGCAACTCCTGTCATTGCCCAATGGGCTCATGAAAAAAGTGGCCTTGGTGGCAGGGATGGAAGTTATGCATGAGCTTCACAACATGGACCTCCACTTACCAAGGCTGATATGGCTACTGCCAGTGCTGAGTGCCCAATCTGCCAACAGCAGATTCCAACATATGGAACCATTACTCAGGATGATGAGTCAGCAACCTAGGGCAAGTTGATTACATTGGACTATCATGGAAAGGACAGTGTTTTGCTCTTATTGGAATAGATACTCATTCTAGATATGGATTCACCTTCCCTGCACCCAATGATTCTGCCAAAACTCCTATTCATAGACTTGCAGAATGCCTTATCCACCATCATGGTATCTACACAGCATTATTTTGGATCAAGGGAGTCACTTCACAGCAAATGAAGTATGCAATGGACCTATGTTCATGGAAGTCACTGGTCTTACCATGTTCTCCATCATCTTGAAGCAACTGACTTGATAGAACAATGGAATGGCCTACTAAAAATGCAATTACAACACCAGCTAGGTGGCAATACCTTGAAGGGTTGGGGCAAAGTCCTCCAGGAGGCTGTATATGCTTTAAACCAGAGTCCAATATATGGTGCTGTTTCTCTGATAGCCAGGATTCACAGGTCCAGGAACCAAGGGGTGCAAACGGGAATGGTGTCACTCACTATTACCCCTAGTGAACCACTCAAAAATTTTTTTCTTCCTGTCTCTGTGATCCTATGCTCTGTGGGTCTGGATGCCTTAGTCCCAAATGGAGGAACACTCTCACATGGAGACACAATATTGCATTGAGTTGGAAGTTAAGAATGCCACCCAACCATTTTGGCTTCCTCATTCCTCTGGATTAACAGACAAAGAAGGGAGTTATACTGTCTGGTGTGATAGTCTCTTATTACCAAGGGGAAATTGAACTGATATTACATAATGGAGACAAAGAAGAATATATCTGGAATACAGGAGATTCTTTATGATGTCTCTTAGTACTACCATTCCCTGTGATTAAAGTCAAGAGTAAACTATAGCAATCCAATTCTGATATGACTACTAATGACCCAGACCCATCAGGAATGAAGGTGGGTCACCCCACCAGGCAGAGAACCACAAACAGCTGAGGTGCTTGATGAGGCCAAGGGAAATATAGAACGGGTTGTGGAAGAAGGTAGTTCTGAATATCAGCTATGACCACATGTCCAGTTGTAGAAATGAGGACTGTGGTTGTTATATTTCATTATTGTATGTATACATCAAATATTTTGTTTGTTTATTTTCTTCAGTTATGAACTATAATATGTGAACAGGGTTAATGAGTTTTCAGTTGTGCATGTGTTAGTGTATTATAATAGGTGAAAACAATACTTTATAATTGTCTTTATTTAGAGATTATATGTGGTTAAGGAGGTGTGTACAAGTGCCAAATTGACAAGGGCTGGACTGTGATAGTTGAGGTTGTGTGTCAACTTGGCTGGACCACAATTCTGAGTGGTTTAAGCAGTTGTGACATGGTTATTCTCATGATGAAATCAGATGTATATGCTTTGAGCAGCCAATCCATTGAAAGGGAGCTTCCCTATGAAGTGTGACCTGATTCCAATATATATGTATGGACATCCTGGGAAAAAGAGAAACTTTCTGTGGTTCTAGATCCTATTGTGCTGCCTACAACTGTCTGTGAGTGAACAATCGACCATTCTGCCTGGTGATCTTGGATTCATCATCCACTGAAGTTAACAACTAGTATGCTTCCTGCCTATGAGTTGGGTCTGACTTGACGGCACATAACAACAACGGCAACAACATTCTTGCCAACCTTGAGTTTCTCAGCCCCTGCAGCTGTGTGAGTCAGAAAAAAGGCTCCAGTTTGACATTTGATCCAGGAACTTGGGACTTGTCAGCTTCTATAACTGTACAAGCCATTTTCCTAAGATTTCTCTCTCTCTCTCTCTCTCTCTCTCTTTCTGTATATGTATGTATATATATATATAACTTTGTTGGTTTAGCTCCTCTAGAAAACCCAGCCTAACACATCCACCTTCTAGATTATTTTCTCAGCATACAGATTGATTAATAGTGATTAAGTATGGTAAAAGGATACAACCATGACACTCTCCCTTCCTAATTTTAATCCATGCAGTACCCCCTTATTCTGTTTGATTGGCAGCCTCTTGGTCTCTGTACAGATTTCTCATGAGCACAATTAAGTGTTCTGGAATTCCCATTCTTCTCAATGTTTTCCATAATTTATTATGATCCACACAATCAGATGCTTTTACATAGTCAAAAAAAAAAAAAATACAAGGAAACATCTTCCTTGTATGGGTTCCTCTCAACCAAGATCCATCTGACATCAGCATTGATATTCCTCATTCCATGTGTTCTTCTGAATTTTTGGAATTTTCCTGTCAATATACTGCTGCAAAGGAGCTCTGGTAGCACAATGCTAGAAGGTTGATGATTCAAACCCACCAGCCACTCTGCAGAAGAAAGACTGGGCAATCTACTTCTGTAAAGATTTACTACCTCAGGAAACTAATGGGGGTTGCTATGAGTTGGAATAGACTTGATGGCTGTGGGTTTGGGACTCTTTTTTTTTTTTTTTTTTTAATACTGCTACAACCATTTTTTAATTATCTTCAGTAAAATTTTACTTATGTGTGATATTAATGAGATTGTTCTATACTTTCTTCGTTCTGTGGGATCACATTTCTTCAGAATGGGTACAAATATGAATCCCTTCTAGTCATTTTGCCAGATAACTGTCTTCCAAATTTCTTGGCATAGATGAATGAGTGCCTCCAGTATGACATCCATTTGTTGAAATATCTCAATGGGTGTTCTGTTAAAGCCTGAAGCCTTGTGTTTTGACTTTTCCTTCAGAGAAGCTTCAACTTCTTCTTTCAATACCATTGGTTCTTGATCATATACCACCTCCTGAAATGGACAAGCATTGACCAATTCTTTTTGGTACACTGATTCTGTGTATTCCTGCAATCTTCTTTTGATGTTTCTTGCATCATTCATTACTTTCCCCATAGAATCTGTCAATATTGCAACTCAAGACATGAATATATTCTTCAGTTCTTTCAGCTTCAGAAATGCTGAGCATGTTTTTCCTTTTTTGATTTTCTATCTCCAAGTCCTTTCACTTTTCATTACCATAATTGACTTTGTCTTCTTGAACTGCTGTTTGAAATCTTCTGTTCACCTGTTTTATCTTGTCATTTCTTCCTTTTGCTATAGCTACTCTCCATAAAGAGCAAGATCAAGAGTCTCTTCTGACATCCATTTAGGTCTTTTCTTCCTTTCCTGTCTTTTTAATGAACTTTGGCCTTCCTCATGATGATATTCTTGATGTCATCCCACAATTCTTCTGTTTTTTAGTCATTGGTGTTCAATGCATCAAATCTATTTTCAGATGGTCTCTAAATTCAGAGGGGATATAATCAAGGTCACATTTTGGCTCTCATGATTTGTTTAATTGTCCTCAGTTTCAACTTGAACTTTCATATAAACAGTTGATTGTACCACAGTCAGCTCCTGGCCTTATTTTGGTTGAAGATATTGAGCTTTTCCATCACTTCTTGCCACAGATGCAGTCAATCTGACTACTGGGTACTCCATCTGCCAAAGTCCACATGTATAGCCATTGTTTGTGTTGTTGAAAAAAGGTATTTGCCATGAATAAATTGTTGGTCTTGCAAAATTCTATCTTGCCATTTCTAGCATCATTTCTATCACCAAGGCCAAATTTTCCAACTACTGCTGATTCTTCTTTGTTTCCAACTTTTGCTTACCAATCACCAGTTATAATCAGCATATCCTAATTGCGTGTTTGGTCAACTTCCGACTGCAGAAGTTGATAAAAATCTTCAATTTCCTCATCTTTATCTTTGGTGGTTGGTGTATAAATTTTAATAATAGTAGTGTTAACTGATCTTCGTTGTAGACCCATGGATATTATCCTATCACTGACAGAACTGTACTACAGACAGATCTTGAAACATTCTTTGTGATGATGAATGCCAGGCCATTCCTCTTCAATTTGTTGTTCCTGGCATACTAGATCATATGTTTGTCTGATTCAAAATGGCCAAATCCAATCCATTTTAGCTCACTAATGCTTAGGACGTCAATCTTCCTGCATTCCATTTCATTTTTGACAAGTTGCAATTTTCCTACATTCATACTTAATACATTCCATGTTCTTATTATTAATTAATGTTTGCAGCTGTTTCTTCTCACTTTGAGTCATGCAACATCAGAAAATGGAGTCCTGAAAGCTTTATTCCATCCATATCATTAAAGTCAACTCTACTCTGAGCAGGCAGCTCTTCCCTAGTTGTATTTTGAGTGGCTTTGACCTGAGGCATTCATCTTCTTGCACTATATCAGACAATGTTTCAGGGCTATTCACAAAGTTTTCCAGTAATATATTAGACAGTATTTCACTGCTATGAATAAGGTTTTCATTGGCCAATTCTTTGAAAAGTGGATGGCCCCTATCTTCTTCCAAGTCTGTCTTAGTCTGGAAGCTCTGCTGAAACGTGTCCACCATGGTGACCCTAGTGATATTTGAAATACCGGTTGCATAGCCTCCTGCCTCATAGCAATATGCAAACCACCATAGTACAACAAAGTGACAGATGAGTAATATGTGCCTAGGCCTACTTTTTTAATTTACCATGTGCATGTTGTTTGTTGTTATGTGCCATCAAGTCAGACCCAACTCATAGAGATCCCTCCTTGGGTTTCTGAGGCAGTAGCACTATGGAAATAGATTTCCCAACTTTCTTTCCGAGGAGTGGCGGGTAGGTTTGAACTGCCAGCCTTCTGGTTGGCAGTCAAGTGCCTTAGGCACTACACTACCAAAGGCCTACTTTTTAATTTTACTATGCTCATAGGCTTACATTTTAATTTTAGTCTTGGAATCTTGCCTGTCAAGTATTTCAATGTCTCTGAGCCCAATTTTTCACATCTATAAAATAAGGGTAAAATATGTACCTTAAATAGTGATTGTGAAGATGAAAGACTAATTATTTAGAACTCCCAGGGTGAGGCCAAGGAGCTCTGGTAGTGTAGTATTGTATAAAATATTGAATTTATACAATATCTCTAATTCCCCCAAAAGAGTGATTCCTACATTATCCTGTGCTTAATATCGCCTCTTCTTCTCACAACAACCTGTAATACAGAAATTGTTTCTTCTATTTTACAGATGTAGACTTAGATTCAGAGAGAAAACTAACTTGTACAAGATTGTAGACATAGCAAGTAGGACCCTTACTTTCCAAACACAGTTTTGCTGATTTCAAAGCATATACCAACTTTCTGGTGTGTCATGCTCCATCATGTTATCTGTGGTTTGATAATAATGTAAATGCTACATAAGCTGGAACCTAAGTAAGCCAGAAACCTGTCAGAAAGAAAACTGAAATATTTTATGCTGAAAGGAGTGATGGAAAAATGATAAGCCTGTACCCTATCAAAGGCAGAAATTGTGTGAGACACTGAAAATAAGGCAATCACATAAAGTTTCAGCTCTTACAGTTTTCACTCTAGTGCTGGCTATCACCTTAATTCATTCTTTATCCTGCATATCTCTGATAATCATTCCCTTGTGGAAGATGCACAATATGTATTGAATACTCTCTGCCTTCAACTGGAGGAAACCAATGACTTTTCACAGAGGTAAGACTTCCTTCTCTTTTCTCTTGTTTCTTTTGGCTGATATTGTACAAATACAAGTATATCTCTTTATACATATTCTGGCATGTGTAAGAATCCTGTCAGATTTTCTGGTCCTGAATTCTCTTTAAGGATATCCTTGGAGGATATCTTAAATATTATGTTTGGGTATTAAAAATATCATGTGAAAATATGCAGAAAACAAGTTTGGCCTATTTTTTTTCTGAGCAATAACAACTCAGAAAAATACCTATAGAGGTCACAGAAACCTTTATATTTACTTTTGAATTTTGACTTTTCAATACATATCCTGATATGTTGTTATGTGCTATCGAGTTGGATCCGACTCATAGTGACCCCTCCTTGGGTTTCCGAGAGAGTATCACAATGGAAGTAGATTGCCCAACCCTCCTTCTGAGGAGTGGCTGATGGGTTTGAACCGCCAGCCTTCTGGTTAGCAGTCAAGTGCCTTACACACTATGCTACCAGAGCTACTCACTGTATTTACAATAGAGAAAATCATTACTATACACTTAAATAATAGTTGATGAGATAGATTTGTATTTCTTGAAATAGAATCTGAAAAAATAATATATTGACCAAATTTTACTTAATATAATTGATTAACACAGAAATCAGTCTGACCAAATATTCACTTCAACAAATAAATCAAAAAGTGGAAAACCTCATTAGTAAATTAGGTTGCTGCCATGTTGCATTAGGCTATAATCATATTGTTATGTAATGTATTCTGTATAAAATAGTTGTAACACATAAGCCTTGATTGTATATTTTATTGGACTATCTATTTAAATGTGCTTCCATTTTATTAATTGTTTATCCTTGTTTGAAAACAACCTCATAAAAATTATATGCAATTCCTCCCCAAATTTATTGTTAAAAGGGCTATATAATTTAAAAAAATTAAGAAATACATTTTCCTTAAATATCAACTTCTGAGATGTTAGAAAGAGAAAGTAAAATTGTTCTTCCAACTAATTAAAATCATTCTACTAAGCCTGAAACTGGCAGAAACAAATGACAAAAAACTGTGTGTTCTGGTTACCTAGTACTGCTCTGACAAGAATATACCACAAATGGGACGGCCTTAACAAACAGGAGTTTATTCTCTTACAGTTTGGAGGCTTTAAGTCTGAGTTAAAAGTGCCAGGCTCTAGGGGCTGGGTGAAAACCCCTCAACCTTAGGCTTCAGCTCTGCCTCTTGCTCCTGGCCCATGGAAACTAGAGATTTTTCTTTACTCAGACACCTGCTGGCTGCTGAGACTGACAAGCCCAAGCTTTACAAGTAAAAAGGCACGGTTCTGAAGTTACCAAATCACATGGCAGGCCATTAATTCAAATCTATTGAAAGTCCTAAAGTTGGCAGAGCCTGGCAGGCTGATGAACAATGACATGGCTACATGCAGGGTTCAAGTGTGCCATAAGCTACAGACCATTCCCAACCTTTTCTTTATATATGGGAAGCAGACCACATCCCTAAGGCAGCCACTCAGCTACTCACAGCAGATTTCACCAAGGAGTTAATTACCAGTTTCATCATAGGGAATACTACATCAAGCTACCCAGTCACTCAACTAGGCCCAGCCAAGTCGACACATAAATGTAAGTACCACACTGTGTTACTAATTTATTTTAATAGACATTGGGTATTGAAGAAAATATGATGTACTATCATTTCACCCATTAGGGACTACTTCTACCTCTTCATTAGGCAGGCTTTGGGTTTCAGTATGCATACTCCACACCCAGAGTGAGAATTCAGGATGAGAAAAACTGGCAGGATTCTCACACTTGCCAGAATATATACAAAGAGATATATTAGGTAGGGAAGGACTGACACTTCCATACTTAAAGTGATGTTGTTGTTGTTATGTGCCGTGGACTCAAACCCGACTCAAAGTGACCCCTCCTTGGGTTTCTCAAGCAGTATCAGTACAGAAGTAGATTGCCCAACCTTCCTTCCAAGGAGTGGCTGGTGGGTTTGAACGACCAGCCTTCTGGTTAGCAGTCAAGTGTGTAAGGCACTATGCTACCAAAGCTCCCAAAGTGATACTAGGAGTATGGAATTAGGGCGTCAAGTTTTACTCACAGTCAGGAACAAAAGATCAAATGTCATGAGTCAGAATAAACCTATCAAACCAGAACAAAGGCATATAAAGAAACGAAAGACATGGAATGCAGCAGGTTAAAAAATATTCAAGTAGATAGAACCTAGAGATACATTAATTCTAAGAGGCATAGAATTTGTCATTTTACACAGTATCTCTAATTCCCCCAAAAGAGTGATTCCTACATTATCCTGTATGATTTTAATTTCCATTCTTTAACACTGTGGATTCTCAGGACCATAATCGCTGCATAGTAAGGATTTCTAGCTCTAAGGACATCATTTCAGTGATTATTTCCTAGATCTCATCATATCCTCGAACATTTCTATTTCTGAAATTAAGATTTCAGCCTTTACTCTCTGGCTCAGACCGTCTATCCTTGTGCTTAACTAGTTGTGTCTATTGTGCCTCTTCTTCCTAAACATATCAAAACCCAGATACTTCCAACTTCTCTCTGTTTATAAGCCCCTTCATGACTTTAAAGGACCTCTGGTGATGCAGTGCCTAAGGCATTTGACTGCTAACCAGAAGGTTGACAGTTCAAATCCAACAGCTGCTTCACAGAAGGAAGGAGGGACAATCTACATCCATTAAGATTTACTGCCTTGGAAACCCATTGGGGGTCACTATAAATCAGAACTGACTCAATCACAGTGAGTTTCGTTTGTTTTTTCATGAATTCACATTTTAGTTCCTCAGCTTGTTGTTGTTATGTGCCGTCGAGTCAGACCCGACTCATAGTGACCCCTCCTTGGATTGCCAAGGCAGTATCACTACGGAAGTAGATTGCCCAACCTTCCTTCCGAGGAGTGGCTGGTGGATATGAACCACCAGCCTTCTGGTTAGCAGTCAAGTGCCTCAGGCACTATGCTACCAAAGCTCCTGCTCTTCAGCTTAGATTTTAAAATTCATTGCTTCAATCATTCCCTTGCCAATACTCTAAACTCCTTTGTTTTACTTTCTTTTTATCCTCCTTTCCTCTGCATTTCATATGAAACTATATGTGGCTCTTCATTTATGGCTTCTTTCACTTACTATGGTATTCTTGAGATTCTTCTGTGATATAGTATGTATCAGTATTTTATTCCTTAGAATGCTGAATAATATTACATTGGATGGATAGATACATTTTATTTATCCATTGATGAGTTGATAGACATTTGGATGGCTTCCATTTTTTATCTATTTTGTATAACTCTTCTACGAAAATTTGAATATGTTGGTATGGATGTAAGTTCTCACTGAGTAGATTTGTGGTCTGCTTCCTATACATAAGCAGAAGCCTTGGGGAACATTCTCCAGCTTATGGCATGTTTGAACCCTGCATGTAGCTGTGTCATTGTTCAGCAGCCTGCCATGCTCTGCTGACTTTGGGACTTTCAATGGACTTGAATTAATGACCTGCAATGTGATTTGGTGACATTGGGACTGTGCCATTTTATTTGTCAACCTTGGGCTTGTTAGCCTCAGCAGCCAGCAGCTGCCTGACTGAAGAGATGCCTCTAGCTTCAGTGGGCCGGGAACAAGATGCAGAGTTGAAGCCCAAGGCTGAGGGGCTTTCACCCAGCCCCTAGAGCCTGGCACTTGGAACTTGGACTTCTAGCCCCCAAAACTTCAAGAAAATAAACTCCTGTTTGTTGAGGCCATCCCATTTGTGGTATATTCTTGTCAGAGCAGAACTAGGTAACAAAACACATGTCCAATGCATGTGTGACAGATTCTGGCCATTCTTGCTCCCAGGGAATATTCTTCTGACCATAATTCTTCCAAGAAAGACTTTTCATTCTTCTGGTAGCCTATGGTATATTTGATGTTCTTAATCAACACCATAATTCAAAGGTATTAATTCTTCTTCAATCTTTATTCTTTTTCCAGTGTTAGCATAAATATGAGGCAATTGGAAAAACCATGGTTTGGGTTAGGCCCACTTTAGTCTTCAAAGGGACATCTTTGCTTTTTAAAATATTTGTTATTTTTATTTTTAATTTTTATTGTGATTTGGGTGAAAGTTTACAGAGCAAATTCATTTTCCATACAGGAGTTCACATAGTTTGTCTCATGACAATGACTGCAATTATCCATACTGCAACAGCTCTCTTTCCACATCCCCCAAATAGTTACCTCTTCCCTGTGTCCTTTCCTCCTATGCACTCCTGCCCTGCAAGCTGTCACCTGGTGCATGCACATTCCTTCTATTCTCCCATGACTGATTTCTCCAAGGAGCGATCTACCTAATGTCAATGTTCAGCTCATATGCTGTCTTTTGTTTGGCTAGAAACCACAAGAGTGGGTTCAATTCCAGACCTAAAGGGACCTAGGGGCCATAATCTCAGGGGTTCCACCAGACTCTGTCAGACCAGCAAACCTGGTCCCCCTTCTTTTTTTTTTTCAATGATTTTGAATTTTGTTCCACGTTCTCCCACTCTATCCAGGATCACCTATGTAGATCCCCCTCCAAGTGGTTGACATTGGTAGCTGGGCACCATCTAGTTCTTCTTATTTCATATTCTTATTGGCTGAGGATAGCATGGTGTACCAGTCTGTTGGACTAATGGTTTGCATGAATCTTTGGTTTTTTTCATTCTTCCTTGCTCTGGACAAGAAGAGACCCATAGTTGCATCTGGATGGCCACTTGCAAGCTTTAAGATTCCAGTCTCTACTCCCCAAAGTAGGATGTGGAACAATGTTTTTGTGTAGTATGTTATGTCAATTGAGCTTAATGTCCCTTGTGAGCATGGTTCCTAGCCCACAGGTCCAATTACTCACTCCCTCCGGGTAGCTGGCCAAGAAGTGACTACAACTTGTTCCTTATCAGCTCTATTATATGCTTGGAAATTCTTACAGAACATACAAATAACACTTTTAGAAATGTTGTCTGCCAACCCTAGACATGTTCATGGCCACACTCATGTCTGCATAGACATACCTAATAGTTCAGCCTATCCACCCATAGATTAATGTTTGCCATCACCGACAACACAGTACTGTATGTGCAAAAGGGTTCATTTTTGTTGTATTTTCCTCCCATGTGCCTCTCTATGTATTCCTCTTCCTCAATGCCACCATGTTGATCACTCACATTTGGTACATTGTCCTTCCCTTCACCCAAATCAATACTTGTCTCTACTTATGTAACAGTGTTCCCTCCCCTCCCTTCCCACCCCTGGTAACCAACAAAGAAAATTTCCTTCCATATATAAACTTTTCCTTGCTTGTTACAATAACAGACTAAAACAATATTTGTCCTTCCGTGATTGACTTATTTCACTTAGTAGAATGTCCTCCAAGTTCATCCACAGTATGCAGTGTTTTGCATTATGCAGTGATTCTACATTATTCTTTAGGGTTGCATAGTATTCCATTGTGTGTATGTAAAATGGTTTGGTTATCCATTCTACTGTTGATGGGCGCCTGGATTGTTTCTGTCTTTTGTCTGTTGTAAATAATGCTGTGATGAACATGGATTTTCATATATATGTTCTTGTCCTGGTTCTTACTTTTTTATGATATAAACCTAGTAATGGAATTGCTGGGTCAAATGGTATTTCTAATTCCAACTTTTTAAGGAATCACCAAACTGATTTCCACAGTGTTTTTTTTTTTTTTTTTTTTAATCATTTCACAGTCCCACCGGAGCTCTGGTAGTGTAGTGCCTAAAGCACTTGACTGCTAATCAGAAGGCTGGCGGTTCAGCAACAACCAAGTCCCACCAGCAGTGTATGAAAGTCCCAATCTCTCCACATCCTCACTAGCTTTAGTTATTTTCTGAACTTTGCTACTAGTGCTGGGGCACCATGGTATCTCATTGTTGTTTTGATTTGCATCTTTCTAAAGGCTAACAATTGTGAGCATGAGCATATCTTCATATGTTTGTTGGCAGTCTGAATATCCTCTTTGGTGAATTGTCTCTGCATGTCCTCTGTCCATTTTTTAATTGAATTATTTGTCTTTTTCTTGTTGAAGTGTTGGAGTTTTCTATAAATTTTAGAGATGTCCCTTGTCAGATATGTCATTGCCAAATATTTTTTCCCAAACTATAGGTTCTTTTTGATCTTTTGGAGAGCTCATTGGAAGCACAAAACAATTAATTTTCAGGAGGTCTCATTCATCTCGTGTCTCTTCTGATGTTTGTGCATATTGGGTTATGCTTGATAGTGTATTTATGCCATATATTAGGGCCCCTAAATTTTCCCCTATTTTGTTCTTTAAGAACTTTGTAGTTTTAGGTTTCACAGATAAGTCTCAGATTCATCTGGAGTTAGTATTTATGTATGGTGTGAGGTACTGACCTTGTTTTATTTTTCTGCAAATAGATATCCAGTTTTGCCAACATCATTTGTTAAAGAGACCATCTCTTCCTCATTTAATGGATTTCATCCCTTTGTCAAAGATCAGATGACCATAGGTCAATGGATCTATTTCTAGGTTCCCAATTGTATTCTGTTGGTCTATGTGTCTGTCATTTTACCAATACCAGGCAGTTTTGACAACTGTGGCTGTCTAGTAGGTTTTGAGATCTTGGGGTGTGAGACTTCCTACTTTGTTATTCTTCTTCAAAAATGTTTTGCTTATCTGAGATCTCTTTCTTTTCCATACAAAGTTAGTGATTGTTTTTTCCATATCCTTAAAGAATGTTGATGGGATCTGGATTAGGATTGAATCAAATGTATAGATTGCTTTGGATAGAATTGTCATTTTCACAATGTTCAATCTTCCTATCCACGAGCATGGTATGTACTTCCATTTATGTAGATCTCTTATGGTTTCTTGAAGTACTCTTTTGCAGTTTTCTTTATACAGGTCATTTGTGTTCCTGGTAAGATTCCCAAGTTATTTATTTATTTATTTGGTAGCTATTGTAAATGGAAGCTGGGACAATCTACTTCCATAGTGACATTGCCTTGGAAACCCAAGGAGGGGTCGCTATGAGTCTGGTCCGACTCGATGGCACATGAAAACACAACATTGTAAATGGTATTGATTTCCTTATTTCTTTTTCAGCAATCTCTTTGCTGGTTTAGAGGAATCCAACTGATTTTTGGATGTTGATCTTGTATCCTGCCATGATGCTAAATCTCTCAGTTCCAGTAGATTTTTTTTACTGAGTCTTTTGAGTCTTCTATGTATAGAGTCCTATCATCAGCAAAGAGGAATAGGTTTACCTCTTCCTTACCAATTTGGATGACTTTGATTTCCCTTTCTTGCCTTATTACCTTGGCTATGACTTCCAATAAAATGTTGAATAGAAGTAGTGATAGAGGGCATTCTTGTCTAGTTCCTGTTTGCAAAGGGAATGGTTTCAGTCTCTCCCCATTGTGAATAATGCTGGCTATTGGTTTTGCATGTTGTTGTTTTTGTTGTTATGTGTCATCGAGTCAGACCTGACTCATGGCGACCCCTCCTTGAGTTTCCAAGGGGTATCATTATGGAAGTAGATTGACCCATCTTCCTTCCATGGAGTGACTGGTGGGTTTAAACTGCCAGCCTTCTGGTCAGAAGTCAAGTGCCTTAGGCACTACGCTACCAGAGCTCCTCCTGGTTTTGCATAGATATCCTTTATTATGTTGAGGAATATCCCTTCTATTCCTATTTTGCTGATAGCTTTTACCAGGAATAGGTGTTAGATTTTATCAAATGCATTTTCTGGATTGACTGATATGATTGTGTGGTTCTTTTCTTTTGTTTTGTTTATGTGATGAATGATGATGATTGTTTTTCTAATGTTGAACCATCCTTGCATACCTGAAGTGAACCTCACTTGGTCATAATGAATAATTTTCTTGATATGTTGTTGGAGTTTATTGGCGAGGAGTTTGTTGAAGGTTTTCTCATCTGCATTTATGAGAGATATTAGTCTATAGTTTTCCTTTTTGGGGATGTCTTTGCCTGGTTTTGGTATCAAGGTTGTGCTTGCTTTATGAAATGAATTTGGGAGGATTCCATCCTTTTCTGTGTTCTGGAACAGTTTGAGTAGGATTGGTGTCAGTTCTCTGAAGTTTTGCTAGAATTCTCCAGGAAGTGGTCTGGGACAGGACTTTTATGGTTGGTAATATTTTTATGACCTGTTCAATTTTTTCTTTTGCTATGAGTCTGTTCAACTTTTCCACTTGTGTTAGTTTAGGTAAGTAGAGTGTTTCTAAAAATCCATCCATTTCTTCTAGATTTTGAAATTTGTTGGAGTATAGTTCATAGTATCCAAATATGATCTTTATTTCAATTGGTTCTGTTGTGATGTTACCCAATTCATTTCTTATTCATGGTATTTATATTCTCTCTCTCTTTGCCTGTGTTAAATTTTCCAGTGGTTTGTCAATTTTATTAATCTTTTCAAAAAACTAACTTCTAGTCTTACTGATTTTTTCTATTGACTTTCTATTTTCTGTTTCATTGATTTCTCTTTGAATCTTTTTTATTTCATTTCTTCTTGTGACTGTAGCTTTTCTTGGTGTTCTTTTTCTAATTGTTGGAGATGTTGGTTTAAGGTAATTGATTTTTGTCTCTGTCTTCTTTTTTTTGGTGTTTGAATTTATTGGTATCAATTGGCCTCTGATCACTGTTTTGCTGTGTGCCAAAGATTTTGTTATGTTGTGTTTTCATTCTCATTTGATTCAAGAAATTTTTTTAAGTTCATTTTTTTTGTGTGTGTCTTCTGTTATCCAGTCATTCTTAAGGTGGGTGTTGTTCAGTTTCCATGTGTTTGTTCTTTTTCTGTTAATCTTGTTGATTTCTAATTTTATAGCACTGTGATCATAGAAGATGCTTTGTAGTATTTCAATGTTTTTAAATTTATGAAGGCTTGCATTTGCTTTACATATGTTCTATCATAGAGAATGTTCCATGTGCACTGGAAAGGAATGAATATGTGCTGTTGTTGGGTGAAGTGCTCTGTAGATGTCTATAAGGTCAAGTTGGTGGATTATATTATTTATCTCTTCTGCATATTTGTTGAGTTTCTTTCCATTTGTTCTATCTTTCATTGAAAGTAGTGTATAAAAGTCTCCCACTATGACTGTGGAGTTATCTATTAGCCTTTTCAACTCTTTTAAAATGTGATGTATGTATTTTGGGTCTCTTTCATTTGGGTCCATAGATATATATTATGGACCCATTATATATCCTTTTCATTTGATCCTTTAATCATTGTATAATGTCCTTTTTTGTCTTGTATGGTGGCTTTTGTCTTAAGGTCAGTTTGATCAGAAATTAATTTAGCCATCATTGCTCTTTTTTGCTTGCCATTTGCTTGATATATCATTTTCCAATCATTGATTTTCAGTCTGCATTTGTCTTTGTCTCTAAGGCTTGTCTCTGTAGACATATTGATGGGTTATGTTTTCTCATCCATTCTTCGTCTTTCTGTTTCTTGAGTGGTACATTTCATCCATTAACATTCAGTGTAATTATTGACAAGTATGAACAGGTTGCTGTTATTTTCTTATGTGTTTTTACATGGTATTCCTGGTTTCTTTGTTCCATATAATTTTCAGTGCTGAGCTCATTTTATTTATGAATTGTTATCATTTTTGTTGCTATTGTTTTAGTATTTGCTAAATATTTGTGCTTGTCCTCTTTTTTATTGTGATGTGAAGGTTTATCATTTTTCTTTGAGGTTACCCTGTGATTTATAATTTTCTCCCCAAGATCAGAACAGTTCATTCTATCTTTCAACTCTCTTAGTTTCCTCACCATTTAGAAGTTCTTTAACTATCTTTTTTTTTTTTTTCTTTTTCTTTCTTTCCCCTCTTATTTATAGTTGTCTCCCTTTGCCAATTGATGTCTCTGGTTCCCTGTATACAATCTTGTAAGTTTATTTTACTTCAGATACTTCCATAACTGGGTTAGTTTCTGGATTCTGTCATCATGTGTACTAATGATCAGTTGTTTGCTACCATCGGTTCTCTGTTCAAAAGAATCCCTTTAGTATCTCCTGTAAATTTGTCTGGATTTAACAAATTCCCTTAATTTCTGCTAATCTGTAAATCTCCTAATCTCAAAATCATATTTGAGGGACAATTTTTCTGGGTATATAATTCTTGTTTGGAAATTTTTCTCTTTCAGGATTTTATAGATACCATCCCTTTTCCTTCTAGCCTGCATAGTTTCTGCTTTGAAATTAAAGCTTAGGTTTACTGGTTTCGTTTTATAGGTAACTTTTTGTTTTTCCCATGCTGCTTTCAGGATTCTTTCTCTGTCTTTAGTTTTGGATCATTTGATGATGATATGTTTTGGTTGATTTTCATTTGGTGTCTATCCTTTTTGGGGTTCATTGGACTTCCTAAATGGATGTATTTTCATCTTTCATCATATTAGAAGAGTTCTCTTTCGATAGATCTTGGACAATTTTCTCAGTGCTTTTCCTTTTTTTGTCCTGTTCTGGAATTCTGATGACACCTAGGTTATTCCTTTTGAAGGAGACTTACAGAGCTGCGGACTGTCAGCAGTCCTGATGGCATGGACAGCTTGGATATTGCAAAGTGGTGTTAGGACATAAGAATTAACCTAAAAATCAACCTTGCTAGCCAGGGGCTGCATGGAGAATTGCACTGGTTCTGTTGAACAAAAAGGGAAGTAGCAAAGAGGGAGACAGGCTGAGCTGTGGACTTCTGGCTGTCTGGAGGTACTGCTTGTAAACTTTGAATGTTTACAAGTGGTTTGACCATTCTGGACATTTAATGTGTTAGCCTTCTCTCATATTCCAGTGACCTAAGGACAGGCACGACTTGCCAGGGACTACAAAGGCATACTGGATATCGAGGACCAGAAAGGTGCAGTATTCCCCTTGTTACTCTTATACCCCACATCCTCTTGATGAATGGAGGTGCAGCCATGCTGCACTCCCACCCACCTTCTGGGCCAACAGTAATTCCACCCCAATCTGTGTGTTCTGATGGATCCTGGGTGCCCTGCTCCGCCCAGCCCAGATTTCATTTGATTTATTTTTTAATTTGTTTGTTTTTGTTTGTTTTAAACCTATTATTATTATTTTCATCCATTTTATTATTATTCATTCTTCTTCCCTTCCCAGATTCTAGTTTTGGGGTTTTCTCTCTTCCCTTTTCCTGCTTCCATTTTTTTTTTTTCCTTTCCTGTGATTCTCCCCATTTCTTGTTTTTTTTCTTTTTTCATTTGCCCCATTTTTGTACTTCATTATTCTCCTACTCTACCTCTTTTCTCTTATTCTCCCATCCCCAGATTTTCTTTTCTCCCTTTTTATATTCATATTTCTTTTGGCTTTTAAAAGGATTTCTTTAAATATTTTCTCTCATTTATTGCCTTGCCTTTCTCTCTCCCTCTTCCTCTCTCTCTCTCTTCTCTTTTTGGTGATTGTTCCTATGTATTTATGTGCTGTTTTTATTTTCTTTTTTTTTTTTTGTCCTCTTTTTTGCTGTTTTTTCTATTATTGCTTTTGTGTAACTGAGTGGGAGACAGCAACCATGTCCATACTACCCAACCATATCCACACATCCTGCAGCTCCACTTACTGAGAGCCACCACTTCCTTCTACAACAATTGGCCAATGATACATGATGACCAGTAACAGCCTGACTCACCCTTAACTGCTCTTTACCAACAGTTAACATATACCTGTGCAGCCACTCCCATTCTCTATCACACCCACCAGAAGACAGGTGGTGAGTGAATAAGTGCTGCCAACTAGTGAATAGAGGAACACAGTATTCTGCTTACTCAGATACATCCAAAAGAAAAAAGAAAAAGATAATCTTGGGCTAAGCACTACAATGTAAAGGAAAAAAAAAAAAAAAAACAACTCACTGCTGTTGAGTTCATCCTGACTAATAGCAACCCTTCATTGAGTATCTGAGGCAGTGTCTCTATGGAAGTAGATTGCCTAGTCTTCTTTTCAAATAGTTGCTGGTGTGTTTGAACCACCAGCCTTCTCATTAGCCATCATATGCCTTAGGCACTACACCACAATTATTTTGAATTCCGTTATAAGGAATTCAGTAGGATCATATTTAGTTACCTTCAACAGATTGAGAGACAATCAAGGAAAACACTAAAAAAATTAAGGAAAACACAGACAAAATCCTAAAACAATTTTGTAGGATAACACAAGAAAAAATGACAAAATAAATGAAAAATTAGCAATGATACAAAATCTACAAATAGAAATCCAAATGTTTAATACTTAATTTTCAGAAATAGATAACACATTGAGAGGATGAAAGAGTAGAATCAAATCAATGGAAGACAGAATTAATGAGATTCAAGACAAATACCTGAATACTTCTTTGAAAAGAGATCAATCAGAAAAAGGATCAAAACAAAATGAAGAAAGCCCAAGGTTCATGTGGAATAGCATCAAAAGGAGTAACTTATGTGTAATCAGAATTCCAGAACAGGAATAGAAAAAGAAAACCACTGAGAAAATTGTCCAAGATTTGTTCGAAGAGAACTTCACTGATATGATGAAAGATGAGAATATATATTCTGTATCTGTGTTAATTGGTTCCTCTTTTCTTTGTTGAAGAGAGTATGTATAGTTTCTCTGCCTATTATGCCTTCTTACCTGCTTTTCAACACTTTAAAGAGTTCTTTTGCAGCAGAATTTCTCAACACAATATGTAATAGGATTTCTTGACTACTGCTTCCATTGGTGTTGATTGTGGATACAAGCAAAATTAAATCCTTGACAACTTTGATTCAGGAAGTCCAATGAACCCCAAAGAGGATAGACCTCAAATGAAAAGCAACCAAAATGTATTCTGTTTTCATGCAGGTTCTTCTACTAGTTGTTTAGTCCACTCTGTACCCTTCCTTTCAAAGCTCAGGGCTCCAGGATTATCTTCTTTATCAGTGTTAATTGGTTCCTCTTTTCTTTGTTGAAGAGGGTCTGTATAGTTTCTCTGCCTATTATGCCTTCTTACCTGCTTTTTAACACTTTAAAGAGATCTTTTACAGCAGAATTTCTCAACACAATATGTAATATGATTTCTTGACTGCTGCTTCCATTGGTGTTGATTGTGGATACAAGCAATATTAAATCCTTGACAACTTTGATTTTTCTCCATTGATCATTACACTGTAATGAATTGCTTAATATGACCCTTGTAACCATTCCCCTCCATTTTGTGATGTTTTGTAAATCCTATTCTCTATACCTGTTTAAAGCAGCTAGTGTGGCCTAGTGCCTAACACCTTTGACTGCTAACCAGAAGGTTGGTTGTTCAAACCCACCAGCCACTCTGCAGAAGGAAGACTGGGCAATCTATTTCCATAAAGATTCACCCCCTCAGAAACTCAAAAGTGGTTGGTATGAGTCAGAATCAACTCGATGGCACTGAGTTTGGTTTGCTTTGGTTTATGTCTGTTTAAGGTGGGATGTATCTTGAATCCTGCCTTGTTGGAAGGTGTGACTCAAGTCACCACCCTTAGCTTCCATGAGGTTAGGAATGTTCTGGGAAAATTCATTCTCTCTTGCTCCAGTTCTTCATTTGACTCATCAGCATCTCACTCCTGGATTTGAGACACCTATCATCTGACTTGCTGATTTGGGTTCACCAACCCCTGCAACCAAATGAGTTGGGAGAATTCTCCAGACCTACTCACAGACCCGGGATTCGCCAGCCTGCCAGTCTGCCAGTCTCCACCACCACCACATGAGCCATTTCCTTGGGAGTTTGTGAGTTTTATAAGATGTTACAATGAACTATGGGAGGAGGAGTTGATGTCAGAGATGATGGAGTGACACAGTACTTTGGAAAAATTGGACATTTGGGACATCTTTAACCTCCAACTCATAAATAGTGGCCTTGTGCTGATCTTTCTAATAGAAACTATTCAAGCAGTTATCATGTTAGTTATTGGTCTAGTTGTGAAGATTTTTGTTTTCTTTATGTTGAAATATAAGGAACTCTAGTGGCTTAGTGCCTAAGGCAGTTGACTGGTAACCAGGGTGCTGATAGTTCAAACCCACCATCCACTCCATGGAAGGAAGACCAGGCAATCTACTTCCATAAAGATTTACCTCCTGGGAAAACCAATGGGGGTCGCTATGAGTCAAAATTGACTTGATAGCAGGTTTTTTTTTTTGGTTTATGTTGAAATGTAATCCATACTAAAGGCTTTAATTTTTTATCTCCATTGGTAAGTGCTCCATCTCTTTACTTTCACTAGCAAGCTTGTGTCATCTTCATAGTGCTGATTGTTAATCAGTCTTCCTCCAATCATGATGCTGCATTCTTTTTCATATAGTCCAGCTTCTCAGATTAATTGTTATTTATTTATTAAACCCACAGTATCCCCTTGTTCTGTTTGAATGACTGCCCTTGTCTGGAATTCCCATTCTTTATAATGTTATCCATAATTTTTTATGACCCACACTGTCAAATGTCTTTGCATAGTAAATAACATAGGTAAACCACTCTAATCTGTTCTCTGATTTCAACCTACATTCATTTGACAAGAGCAATCATTCCAAATTATGTGAATCCATCTGAAATTTGACACAGTTAATATAGCTGTTATGAAGTATTTGTATTTTCTTTTTTTCATAAGTTTGAGTTACAGTTTCTTGTTTTACTGAATACTAGATTTTTTTTTTGATACATATATACTTTCAACTCAGACTTTTTACTTTTCCTGCTTGATGTTTTATTATTATTATTATTATTGTGGCTTTGTTTATTTGTTTAGTAACTTCCCTGAATTTACGCCTTTGAAATCTCTCTCCCATGCAATGTATGACATTTTATATTATTTATTTATTTATTTTATTTTTAAGCCTGCTTCCTAGGAATCTAGGAAGATACAGAGATACCTCTGTATCTGCATAGCTTAGTTTTCAGCCAAAACTTGGTCAGTGGCTGTGCTCAAACACCTCCCATCTATAAGGTTTCCACTTTCTGCTAATGGATGTGCATATGGGCTAGAGGGCATTGTTAAAACTACAGGTGCTATAAAATCTGCCCCAATTTAATTATCTTCCAACCTCTCTTATGTGTCCACTCTTCATTTGCACAGGCTCTGTCATCTAGGGAATGTTTGGATGGCTTGTAGTTCTCTGGTCACTTTGAGTTATATAGAGCACTTATCTATCTTTGTGTCACTATCTTACATCCCAAATTCCCTGATAAATTATAAGCTAGTCTATCTGTGTGTTGCTTCCCACAAACAGGACCATAGCTCAAGCCCTCAAATCTTCTGAGCTGCTGTCCTTCTGTTTGTTTGCACCATGGTCACCACTTTAAATCATAGTGCTCTAAATCAAGAGTCTACTCTGTGAAAGCTTCTGTTTTTCAGGGCCTGTGCTTTCTCCCTCTTGATCTTCTGTGCTGACAGAGAGTAGGAGAGGGGTTTCTGAGTGTAACCCCAAACAAGAACACCTTGATTCACACTGCTATTATTAAATATTCAAGATTTTTTTAAAATAAATTCTATTTGTTTCTTTGTTCATTTTGTTTTCTTTCCATGATTTTGATGGATTTTCAGAGCACTGAAATAATGTTTTAGACTCTTTGGCACTTTGATTTTTGTCAACAAGATGCATCAACCTCTTTACTCTGGTCAAAGTTAGAAATTTTCTTTTTTTTTTTTCTGATTTTATAGCTACTTGAAACAATATCTTTATTTTCCCATTCCTTTCATGTCCAAACTTTTAAAATTAATAATCACAAGATTTTTCCATTTTATACTTTCTATTCACTTGACTATCAGTGAGATGGATTGACACAGTGGCTGCAACAACGGGCTCAAGCATAACAATGGTTGTGAGGATGATGCAGGACTAGGCAGTATTTTGTTCTGTTGTGCATAGGGTAGCTATGACAACTGACTCAACAGCACCTTTACAATAACAAATACACTTTTCAGGAGTCCTGGTGGTCTGATGCTTCATTGTTTAGCTGTAAACCAAAGGTTGGCAGCTCAAACTTGCCAGCCTGCTTGGTGGGAGAAAGATATGGTAGTCTGTGAACATAAAGATTCATAGCTGAACCCTACGGAACAGTTCTACTTTGCCCTATGGAATCGCAATGAGTTGGAATTCACTGGGTGACAATGGGTATTTACTTTTCAACCTATTGCCAAATTGCAATCTAAATTCCATCCACATTTCACCACAGAAAATTTTCCTGTAGATATCACTGGTTGTCTTAATATTGTTAAATATAATAGACAACACATTATTTATTTATTTATTTTTACTTGACTTCCATCATTTGAGTGATTCTATCCTGGAAATATTTTCATCCTGTTTTCTGTTATATTATAGTCCTAGCCTTTTTCCAATTACTAAAGCTGCCTCTTTTAAGTCTTGAATTTAGAGAATTCATTAATTGTTAATGTTTCTGAGGTTTGTGTTCTATACTCTTGGTTCTTGTTTCATTAACCTCTATCACTCCTGGTACTTCAAGGACAATTTTTACATCTGCCTTAGATGGTTTTATGAGCCCCAGACTTTACGTTCAACTGAAATATCTTCACTTTGTTGATTTCCAGATATCTAAAACTAATAATGTCTAAAAGTGAACTTCTGATTCTGTGTAACAAATCCCTTAGTGCCCATTTAACCAACTGAATTATCTGGATACATGTATATCACATGTATGTCATCCTCTCTTCCTTTCCAATCACTTCCAAAATATAATTAAATCACTGTTGCTGTTGTTTGGTGCTGTCCAGTCATCTCTGACTCATAGTGACTCTATGTACAACAGAAAAATATAATTTCCAGTCCTGCTCCATCCTCAAAATTATTGTTATGTTTGAGCCCATAGTTAAAGCTACTGTGTCAATCCATCTCATTGAAGGTCTTCCACTTTTTCACTGACCCTCTACTTTACCAAGTATGATATCCTTCTCCAGGAACTGATCCCTTCTGATAATGTGACCAAAAGGCAAAAGACAAACTCTGGCCGTTCTCACGTAATCACAAAATATCACTTACTTTTCCCTGTTATATAACCACTCCATCAATCCCCATTGCTACATTTCTGACAACCACAGTCAATACTCACTTGGAAAATTTCAACACGTTTTCACTAGCTCCCTTGATTCCTGTCTTCTCTCTCTTTTTTCCCATTTAGCAAGCTCCTTCCTCTTCATCTTTCATTTCAAGTTACTGGTTCCTTCTTTCATAGACTTTCTTGTACCTCTAATTCCAAGTTAAGATTTGAGACTCATTTATCCCACTGTTTTATAATCACTCCAGTAATTTTCAGAGGTGGCAGGTCAATTTGCTGATCAATTTGTCTAACCCTTGACCAATTGCTTTTTGATATCTCTTCTCTGAGATCACAACATGACCAAATATCCAGAAAGGGCCATGCACTGAGTAATTACCTGCATTTGAATGCATAAATTAATCATCCCCATTTACATATATATAAATTGAAACTCAGAGGAATTTTAAGAGGGTGCCAAAGTCGTATAGCTGCTAATAGAACTAGGATTGAATACCTATTTTTTAAAATTGTGGACGGAAAGTTACAAAGAAAACAGAGTGATACATGACCTCATTTTAACTTATATTGAGTTATTCTTTTTCTTTAGTACAGAAAAAATGTCAAGTTTAGTCTAGAACCAAAACAAGAGTACATTGCTGAAGAAGCTGGTCAATAGTCATCTCTAAAGGAGAAACAAATGTGGCTTTGAGAATTGCAACAGTGTGAAAAGAAATTAGACAGGTTAATATTTTCCTTTAAGGTTGCCAAATTTAAGTTTGTATGCATTTTTATATGTTGTTGTTGTTGTTGTTATGTGCCGTCGAGTTAAACCTGACTCATAGTGACCCCTCCTTGGGTTTCCGAGGCAGTATCACTACGGAAGTAGGATTGCCCAACCTTCCTTCCAAGGACTGGTTGGTGGGTTTGAACCGCCAGCCGTCTGGTTAGCAGGCAAGTGTCTTAGCCACTATGCTACCAGAGCTCATACATCATATATAATATCTATGTATGCACATGTAAAATATGTGCAATTATTACTTATATTATGATTTTACATGTTGAAATATCATATTAAAATAATTGAAAATATTTAAAATATATATATATATTAAACAAGCAAGGTTTTCCCTGCAAACTAAATTTAGATGCTAAACTGGAAAATTTAAGTATATGTCATTATTATTTTTTTACTTTTTTTTCATAAACATAGAACTGTTAAAAATAGGGATGTAAACCTCAGGTTTTATTACATGGTTTGATAGTAATGGTGTGTGTTTTTAAGTGTGTGTGCGTGAGAGAGAAAGAGGGAATTTTTTCAATAATCAAAGACCAAACAATTCAAACTTTGTAAGTTAACTTCCTAATTTTAAAACTTACACAAACAATAATAAGCAGTGAAAGAAACTGAGCATGCATCTCTAGTACACAGTGTCTTAAAATGAAGAGGATTTTAATCAGGTGTTGTTGTTGTTATGTGCCGTCAAGTCAGACCCTACTCATAGTGACCACTCCTTGGGTTTCCGAGGTGATATCACTGATATCACTAACGAAGTAGATTTACTAACCTTCCTTCTGAGGAGTGGCTGGTGGGTTTGAACTGCCAGCTTTCTGGTTAGCATTCAAGTGCCTTAGGCACTATGCTACCAGAGCTCCCTTAATCAGGTGTAGGATACATTTTCTCTTAAGAAGTATAAAGTTAATTTCTTA
The DNA here is from genome assembly GCF_000298275.1 of Orycteropus afer afer. Classification (NCBI taxonomy): domain Eukaryota; kingdom Metazoa; phylum Chordata; class Mammalia; order Tubulidentata; family Orycteropodidae; genus Orycteropus; species Orycteropus afer. The sequence goes on along the minus strand of NW_006921612.1, from coordinate 16,993,786 downwards.
AGTAATTTTTTTTTTTTTTTT
>NW_006921612.1:16954791-16988093 GCF_000298275.1 Orycteropus afer afer | reverse complement strand
ATTATCTTCTGTGTCTGTGTTAATTGGTTTCCCTTTTCTTTGTTGAAGAGGGTCTGTGCAATCCTTCTGCCTAGTCCGCCATCTTGCCTGCCTCTTAAGTAAATGTCTTAAGTTAATTTTTTCACTTTTTTTTTAAATCTATACTTGCTGATATTTAGTACCTGTAATGATTAGTTATAATTTCATTTTGACACACATCAGTGACAAAGAAATAAACTACTTTACAGTAGTCTCTTCTCTGGTAAATATAATTGATTCTGAAGATCATTAAAATAATAATTGAAAAAAAAGTTCATTTTGACTCTTTGTAATAGAGGGCAAATATTTCCAAGAACAGATTATATGCCTTGCTGATCACAATGGTGAATGCACAAATTCAAATTCACTTATGTTAAACTCCTAAAAAGTTTATTATTCAGCAATCTGAAGGATTATCTGATTTAGAATTTTTAAATATTTTTTAAAAAATATCAATCACTTGTTCATTTCTTTGTCTAATTTTTACTTGTTCTAAATTATTTGTGTATGTCAATAGTATGTTGCTATTGTTCAGCCTCACAGTGAGCCTAAGTACAGCAGAACAAAACACTGTCTGGTCCTGCACAATCCTCACAATCATTGTGAAGTTCATCATCATAGCCAATGTGTCAATCAATCTTATTGAAGAGCTTTCCCTTTTTTGCTGACCCTCTACTTTACCAAGCAGGAACTCTGGTGATATAGTGCCTAAGGCATTTGACTGCTAACCAGAAGGCTGGTGGTTCAAACCCACCAGCCACTCTCCAAAGGAAGGTTGGGCAATCTATTTTTGTAGTGATACCGCCTCAGAAACCCAAGGAGACGTCGTTATGAGTCAGACCTGAGTCAACCGCAGTGGGTAATATTCTTCTGTAAGGAGTAGTCCTGTCTGACAACATGACCAAAGTACATGAAATGAAGTTTGGCCATTGTTACTTCTAAGGAGCATTCTGGCTGTAATTATTCCAAGACAGATTTATTCATTCTTCTAGCAGTCCATGATATTGTCAGTATTCTTAACCAAAACCACAATTCAAATGCATCAATTCTTCTTTGATGCATTTTGGTCTTCCTTATTCACTGTTCTGCTTTCACATGTGGTACGAGGCTCCAGTTAGGTGAACTTTCGTCTTCAAAATGACAACTTTGCTCCTTAATAATTTGAAGAGGTCTTTTGCAGCAGATCTGCACAATGCAATATGTCCTCTGATTTCTTGCCTGCTGCTTCCATGGGTATCGATTGTGGAGACAAGTAAAATGAAATCTCTGACAGCGTCAATATTTTCTCCATTTATTGTGATTTTGCTTATTGGTCCAGTTGTGGGGATTATTGTTTTATGTTGAGGTGTAATATATACTGAAGACTGTAGTCTTTAATCTTCATCAGTAATTGCTTCAAGTCATCTTTACTTTCAGACAGCAAGGTTGTGTCATCTGCATTTCACAGGCTGTTAATTAGTCTTCCTCCAATTCTGATGCCACATTCTTCTCCATATAGTCCAGTTTCTCAGATTATTTGCTCAGCACACAGATTGAATAAGTATGGTGATAGGATAAAATCCTGATGCATAACTTTCCTGATTTTAAATCATTCAGTATCTCCTTGTTTTGTTCAAAGGGCTCCCTCTTCATCTATGTACAAGTTTCTCATGAGCACAAATAAGTGTCCAGAACTCCCATTCTTTGCAATGCTATCCATAATATGTTATTATCCACCCATAATTCTGATATTCTTTGCCTTCAGCCAAGATCCATCTGAAATCAACAATGATACACTTCATTCCATGCCTTCTTCTGCATCCAGTTTAACTTTTTGGTAGTTGCCTGTCAATATATTCCTGCAATCATTTTTTAATTATCTCCAGGAAAATTTTACTTGAATGTGATATTAATGGTATTGTTAGATAATTTCTGCACTCTATGGGGCCATCTTTCTATGGAGTAGGCACAAATATGGATCTCTTCCAGTTGGTTGGCCAGGTAGCTGTCTTCCAAATTTCTTCACATCTGTTCTTCACTGCATCTATTTGCTGAAACGTCTCAGGAATTATTCTGCAAATTCCTGGAGCCTTTGCTTTTACCAATTCCTTCAGTGTAGTTTGTACTTCTTACTTCAATATCATTGGTTCTTGATCATATATAAAAATGGTGAGACTGAGTGTTATTGCATCAAACTCTGCTTATGGAAGTCTTCCCTGCTCATGTATTAGGATGATTTCAATTATCAAAATCTCTGTTGCAAGTAAATATATCTAAAAGGAACTCCTAAATATATTTGCTGACACTTCAGAAAACATCGTTTTGGCGAGACTAGAGAGAGTAAGACTAGGGATGAGTCATAAGTACGATATCTGTACTGGAATGAATGGAACTTGTTCATCAAGATCCTATCTGGTCAACAGGGAGGAAATATTATCATTGTAATTATCTATTAAACTCTGTGCATTCAGATTCTTAGCAATGTTTCATAGAGTTTTTAATCAAGATATTGTGAATAATGTAAAAGAGTGTCTATCACTAATTGAAATATAACTCTCAGTGAGCCACTATGCTGGATAAGTCATATACATAACCTCATTTAACTCATACCATCACCTTATGAGTTAGTTAAATTGCCTCTTTTTTGGTCCATTAAGAAACAAAATTTCAATAGATGCATAATTAAGAGACAGGTTTGATATGGTTGAAGGTGTTTTGAAAAAAGGAAGAAAGAATATTAGACATTAGTTGATCGTTCTTGAAGCTAGGATATGGGCACATGGAGGTTAATAGTACTAGTGTTTGTTTCTGATTTAAATATTTTATAATTAAAAGAAAACTCTGTGGACCATAATTATAATCTGACACATATAGGGTTGACATGAGTTGGTGTTGACTCAGCAAAAATTTAAAAAAACGAAAGAAAGAATGAAAAGAAAAAATAAAATCCTCGGAGGACCTGGAGATTTGAGAGAGTTTGACTTACGGTTGCCTGTTGTTGGGGTCCATCAAATTGATTTAGAATTGCCAAGGACCATAGAATCAAACCCATGCCAGAGAAGTAAGGATTGTGCAAAAGTTCATTTATTATAAAGGTTGGAAGGTGCCCAGTATCTTTATGCTACAAATAAGATGTGTTACTTCACTTACCAGTGATTTAACCTTGATCAGTTACTTATCTATTCTGTACCTGTTCCCACATCTGGAAAATGGAATAATAAAAGAATCTATATCTAAGGTTTATTGTGAGATAAAAAAAGAAAGAAAGAGAAACAAAAGTCCAGAAAGAGGATACAGCTTGCTTAAATTCTGACAGCTAGTAGCACAAAAATATCAGATGTCAAGTCACAGTGTTTACTTACAATTTACCTTAGACACAAATCTACCATGTGCTAAAAAGTTAAAATACACACATGCCCATAGTCACTTCTATATGTATATCTCTGTTGTAATGGGTTTCTTCTACATGGCCTTCCTGACCTTGGGTTTGAACTTCTCCCAAAACAATTGGTTGGACCACAATCTGCTAAAGATTGTTTAGTTTGCTATCAGTATAAGTGGTTTATAAGAGATTTCTTGGTTTGCTATCCACCTTTACCAAGATTGGCTAAGTGGCCCCACCCAGTCTTATCTTTATGTATAATGGCTGAGGAAGCCCCACCAGATCTGATCTTTATCAAAATTGACTGGGGTCTTACCCAGTGGCTGATAAAACACTAAAGTGTGGAGGCTTAGATGGCATTTCATGACTCACAAGATATAGGAGAAGAGCATGTCATTTGGACATACAAAAAAGCAAAAATAAAACACAAACTCACTGCCATGGAGTTGTTTTCCAACTCACAACAATCTCTCCTTGGATTCTGGAGGTGGTATCTCTATGGAAGTAGATTGTCCAACCTTCATTCCAAGGAGTGGCTGATGGATTTGAACCTCCAGCCTTCTGATTAGAAGCCAAGTGCCTTAGGCACTACACCACCAGAACTCCCTTTGGACATGGGGCACTCTAATGAGAACCTCCTAAAAGAGCTATGAGATAGGTCAAGAACTCTTACACTGAGCTTATAATACTGAAGACTGAGAAAAACAGTGCCAAGCACAGCAATAAAGTGACAGAAAAAAATGGTGGCAGTTGTTCAAGTGGTAGGAGGTCACCAATGTAGTAGAGGCTTGGGAATATACAATATGTAAGTAGCATGTAAAACAGCTTAGCCTTGAGAGCCATCAATAATACTGCTGCTCTAACTGGTAGCATAGTGCCTAAGGCGCTTGACTGCTAACCAGGAGGCTGGCGGTTCAAACCCACCAGCCACTCCTCGGAAGGAAGGTTGGGCAATCCTACTTCCATAGTGATAACTGCCTCGGAAACCCAAGGAGGGGTCACTATGAGTCGGGGCCGACTCGACGGCAAATAACAACAACAACAACTCTGGTATTTACCCAGAGTTGACCTAAAGATGTTGATTAAAATCTGGAACAGTAAACACAGGGGATAGGACTGGGCCAAGAAAAACCATGGACAGAGAGAGAGAATGAATAGTGTCATACCACACTCAATCTGACATAACAGCACACCTGCACAATGAGAGACACACACATGCTTACACCTTGTCCATGATGTGTCCATTAGTGACACAGATGTGGACACAGATAATTTTGAAAAGGTGAGTGAGTCCATTCCAGACATACATGGGTTCCTCTCCTATGATGCTAAGTGCGGTACTTGTAGGTGTACAGGGGACCAGTTCACTTCAAATTTATTTCTGTTTCTGTTGTTTATTGTTTGCTGTCTATAAGTAATCTATTCTTGTTATTCACTGCTTATTTTTTATAAGTGATAATAGCAGCTTTCATTTGCCAACACTGTATAAGTGTCTTATGTGCTTCAATCCAATTGGATCAAATAGTAAATCTTAATCCTAGCAGTCTTATAATTTTTTTTTTTTAAATTTAGAGTACAACACAAACACACAGTTCAATATCAAATCTCAAAAACATAACTTATATTTTGAATCTGGTATTTATCTTAATCTTTTCTAGCTTGTCAATTTCATCTTTGGCCAAGTAGTCCTTGACATCTTTTCTCTGAGATCTCATATTTCCAAGGCAAAACTAATCATATCCCCAAGCTGGTTCTTTTCTAACATTCTCTCTACATATGTTGCTACTGTTTAATTATGACTATCAGAAAGCTTAATGCCATACTTGCCACCTATCTTTATTCACCTCCCATGTCTAATCTATCACAAGTTTTATTGACTACTTGGCTTTATCTATCTCTTTGTATTATAATTACTACTGAAAAGTCCAAACTCTATTTTTTTTTTCTTTCCTATTTGTATTACACAATAAATAACTGAGTGGTGCTTTCAAAATCACTCTTATTCTCTTAAAATTTCTTATACCAAAATCCAAAAAAGCAAATTCCTTGTCAATGAGTCAATTCTGACTCTGAGTGACCCTATATGACAGAATAGAACTACCCCATTGGGTTTGCAAAGCTGTAAATCTTTACAGAAGTAGATTTTCTCATCTGTCTCCCATGGAGCAGCTGGGGTGCTCGAACCACCAAACTTTTGGTTAGCAGCAAAATGCTTTGATAACTATCCCACTAGAGCTGTAATAAACATGACTCTCTAAATAATGCTTAGACCAGTTGACCACCATAATTTGGCTCTCCACACACCTAGATAATCTCTCAATGTCTTTTATTGCTTTGAGAATTTCTCCTTCCTGATCCTTCTCTAAAGTCATCTTATACCCCTTTCACTAATGTTTTTTGCACTCCAGGCACAATCTCTTTTTGTTGTGAATATTTGTTGTTTTTTTTCTTCTTTCCAAATGGTTTTGGTACATGATGTGGTTCCCTAACTCTAGAACTCCCTTACCTTATTTCAAATCCTTCACTTACTATCTCCTGCTTAACGTTCAAATCTCAGCTCAAGCATTTAAGTCAGTTAGTATACATTCATCAGTGTGATTACTTGAATATTTTTATATTTTTCCATTAGATTGTACATTCCAACTATGAAAGAATGTTTCTTTTTGTTAAATATTGTGTTCTCACATTTTACCACACAATAGTCAGTGTTCAGCGAACTGCCATTGAATAAATAAATAAATAAAGGAAAAAATAAGAAGGAAATTGGAAAATAATAAGTGCTTGAAAAAGAAAAAAAGGAAGTAAAGCAAAGGAGAAAAAATAAATAAATAGGAAGAAAGGTAAATATTTTTGTTTACTTCCTCTCTGAATATTCCTTTATTAGAATTACTTTTTATTTTTTTCTTTTCCTTTTAAGATTCAATGATATATGCACAAAGCTATATAACTTTCACATCCTTATATAAAGGTAGATGTGTAGCATCCCAAAAGGTATTCTATTATCTTTTCTGCAATTAAAAGTTAATTTTTTTTTTCCTTCATACTATTTATTTCTTTTTGTATTTGCTATTAAACAAATGAGTGCACATATTGGGGATAGGATTTTCCACTTTGTAATGTATACTGTCATTTCTTCAAAATCTTCAAATTCAATTTGTCTGTTTATCTCTATCTGTGTTTCTCTCATCAAATGCTATATATAAAGGATTGTCTATTCTATTGTAGCTTTTAGCAGAAAGAAACAGACATAATACTGAGGATTATCCAAAAATGGATCCCTAGCTACTCACATTTAATTGTTTCTATGGTTACTTCCCACTTTTCTTGATTTGTGTCTTTCCAATATCTCTATGGTATATGTACATGAGTAAAATTATCTACTTACTTTCTCAAGATATGTTGCTATTAGACAGTTCAGATCTACCTATGTCTATGCCACTAAGGCATCTGCAATGGAAGGAAAGATGCTTATGCGAGTGAAAGAAAAATAGCTTGGTGAAGAATTGCTAGTGAAATATATTAGAAGGACAACTAAGATAGGTTGTACCTATTTTTATGTTCTCCTATCTTGCATCTTTCTGCAATTTCTTTGCTATTGAATTCTAGGGTCACTATGAGTCAGGTCTGACTTGATGGCACCTAACAACAACTACATTGAATTCTAGAATTCTAGAACAAAGAGTAGGGCTTCTGCAAGTATTTCCCTTCTCCCAGGCAAATGATGAAGAATATATTTTGTTATACCATTTTCCCAACTGGCTGCCAGACATTGCTGGATGTATAAAATAAATATATTCCTAAGTCACAGGGGCTGCAGTGGTTTTAATCAAATATTATTTTTGAAGAGCTGTATCTTAAATGAGAATATATAGATAGTGTTGCTGCCTGCCTCAGATTTAAACTAGGTGAATTATAGATCTTTCAATTGGAGTTTTGGCTGTGAGAAGAGAAAAGCTCTGATACATAAGAGCACTTCTGGGCTTGCAATGATGTATGGGGGCCGGAGCATGACCAGAGAATTTTTACACATGTACTTTAGAGGAAACAGATTGCTTTTCTGCCAAGTGTTATTAGTAATGCAGAATCCAAATATATGCCTGTCAGGTGAGACAAATTGAAAAAAAAAAAAAATCACATGTGCTGAAACCCAGTATGACAGTACTTCTCAGATTTCAATGTGTATACAGAACATCTTGTGTTCCTGTTAAAATAAAGATTCTGATTTAGTACTTCTGGCACATGTGTTATGATGTTATGGTTCTAGTGAGTTCTTAGCTGGTGTCAATGCTTGGTGACACTTTCAGTACAAGGATCTGGAATATTGTGAAGATTTTCAAAAGAAATTCATTAATAAAACTCAGTATCAAAAGGACTAAGTAAAATGTTGAAGAAAGTAGGTAACCCCCAGTCAGTGAAATGGATATATATATATATATATATATATATATATATATACAAATTTTGCCACAAAGATAATTAGTTTATCCAGATAAAATTGTTTTTCATTGACTACCATTAGAGAGATTGAGAGAAAGAGAGAGAGAGAGAGATGAAACTCTTCATAGGGGAAGATAAAAGAGTCTTAGACATAATGAAATGACACTACATTTTTTTTTTTTAATGTCATGTAAGCTTACAAAAAAGAAAAAAAAAATGTAATTATATAAATGACTTAACCATGCTCATTAAATTAATGTTGTTGTTATATGCCATCGAGTCGGACCCTACTCATAGCGACCCCTCCTTGGGTTTCCGAGGCGGTTTCACTACGGAAGTAGATTGCTTCATCTTCCTTCCCAGGAGTGGCTGGTGAGTTTGAACCACCAGCCTTCTGGTTAGCAGTCAAGTGCCTTAGACCCTATGCTACCAGAGCTCAGAAAGGAGTCCCTGGGTATTATATTCAATTAAAGCCTTGACTACTAACCTTTCTAGAGGTTTGTGATTTGTACTCATCTAGAAGTTCCTCAGAAGAAAGACATGGCAAACTGCTTCTGAAATAGGATAACCTTGAATATGCCATGGAGTAAGTTCTACTCTGCACACATGGGATGACCATGAGTGGAAATGACTTGACAGCAGCTGTTTTTTTTTTTGTTGTTGTTTAATTCTCAGAAAAACACTTGAAAATAGCCCACTAATAAGCAAAGCAATCTGTTGGAGATTACTGTGTCACTGGAAACAAGCAGAAATTCAAAATAATAATAATAATAATAATAATAACTAAATATTTTTAGATATTGAGCAATATGTAGCATTGTACTATAATTTTGGGGATAAAGGAAATGAATGAGGGAGCAACATCTTCTGTAGTTTCTACCCATTTACAATTTCTACACAGAGTTCCAGAAGAAAGAATCTAAGCAGAGAAAGAGAAGGAAGAATCTAAGTTTTTTTTTTTTTTTTTTTCTAGCTCATTGAATTGAAAAAACAGACTTAGGAAATAAATAAGGCAAAGAAAATTGGAATTTGCAAGGCTAATATCAAAGAAAAGGGAGCTATAAAATTAGCTTCAAAAACTTACATAGGAATCTCAGGGAGTCTTTGTTTGAATGTTGATCTTCATGAATATAGAGTGCAACACCACAAGGTTGGACAAAGAACAGATGTTGGGGGTGGGGTTGAGGGCAGATGTCCCACTTAGTCCCAGCCATACCCAGAAATACTTTTAAATACTCAGGACATTTAAAAAAGAATATCAACATAAAAGGAAAAAAAAGAAAAAAAACAGAAGATTAAAAAATGGCATGTATGGAGCTGACAAATGTCATATCTGAAATGAAAACATGCTGGATGAAAGTAACTACAGAACAGACATTCCAGAAGAAAAAAAAAATTATGAGAAAATGAGTGAAAAACAAAAAATTAACAAAGCCTCAGTGACCAGCAGAACAATATCAAGAGATCTGCCTTACATTTAAAGGACCCCTTGTGGCGTAACAGGTAAATGCTCACTGCTAACCAGGAGGTTGGAAGTTGAGAAACCATCCAGCAGTTTTGTAGGAGAAAGAACTGTTGTTCTGCTCCCTTAAAGATAACAGTCTAGAATCCCAACGGGAAATTTCTACTCTATCACATTGAATTGTTATAAGATGAAATTGACTCAGTGACACCTAATATGGTAGTTAATATTGAGTGTCAACTTGGCTGGACCTGGTTTTGAGGTAATCAATTTCATGGTGGAATCTACTATAAGCAGCTGAGTAGCCACCTTAGAGACATAGTATGCTTCCGGTAAAATAAGAAGGAGCTTTGAGAAAGGTCTCTAGCTTTTGGCATATCTGGACCCTGCATTTGGCCATGTATTTATTCAATGGCCTGTCATAGCTGGTCTGCCAATCTTGAGATTGTTTAACAATACTGGCCTGCTAGGTTGCTTGATAATCTTGGGGTTGTGCCATTTTATTTGTCGACCTTGGGTTTGGCAACCTACTGGAGTTAAGAGAAGCCTCCAGCTGCAGTGGTCTGGGAGTAAGAGGCAGAGTTGAAGCTCAAGATCAAGGAGCCTTCACCCAGCCCCTATCACTTTGAACTCAGGCTTCTAGCCACCGAAATTGTAAGAGAATAAATCCTTGTTTGATCAAACCATACATTTGTGATATTTCTGCTATTTTTCTGTCATAACAGTACTAGGGGAGGTCTGGTAGAGTAGTACCTAAGGCACTTGACTACTAACCAGAAGCTGGTGATTCAAACCCACCAGCCATTCCTCAGAAAGAAGATTGGGCAATCTACTTTCATAAAGATATCACCTCAGAAACCCAATGAGGAGTCGCTATGAGTCAAACCAACTTGATGCTAGTGAGCAGCACTAGAAAACCAAAACACCCAACAATGACAAAAATATCGTGTATAAATTCCATACATGTAATTGGCATATGAGGCAAAGAAAAAAAAGGGAGTAGAAAAACAGATTTGAAGAAATAATGGCCAACAGTTTTCAAATTTGATAAAAATTCTGTATTGTTGTCATTGTTAAGTGCTGTCAAGTTGTCTCTTACTCATAATGACATTATGCACAACAGAACAAAACACTGCCCAGTCCTGTGTCAGCTTCATGATCCCTACTATACCTGAGTCCATCATTACAGCCATTGGGTCAACCCATCTTCTTGAGGACCTTCCCCCTTTTCCTTGACCCTCCACTTTACCAAGCATGATATACTCCAGAGAATGGTCCCTTCTGACAACATGACCAAAGTAGGTGAGATGAAGTCTGGCCATTCTCACTTTCAAGGAGCATTCCAGCTGCACTTCTTCCAGAACAGAATTTTTTAGTTCTTTTAGCAGTCCATTATTCTTCACTAACACCACATTATTCTTCACTAACACCACAACTCAAAATGATCAACTCTTCTTCGGTCTTCCTTATTCATTGCCCAGGTCTCCCATGCATACAGGCGATTGAAAATACCATGAGCTGGGTTAGACACACCTTAGCCTTCAAGGAAACATCTTTCCTCTTCAGCATTTGGAAGAGGTCTTTTGCAGCAGATTTGCCCAATGCAATATGTCTTCTGATTTCTTGACATCTGGTTCCATTGGCGCTGATTGTAGAACAAAGTAATATGACGTCTTTGAAAACTTCAATCTTTTCTATATTTATCGTGATGCTGCTTATTGATCCAGTTGTGAGGATTTTTTTTTTAATTTTTCTTTATATTGAGGTGTAATCCATACTGCACACTGTATTCTTCAATCTTCATCAGTAAGTGCCTCAAGTCAACCTCACAGTCAGCAGGCAAAATTGTGTCTTCTGCATATAACAAGTTGTAAATAAGATGTCTTCCAATCCTGCTGCCACATTTTTCATATACTCCAGCTTCTCAGATTATTTACTCAACATACAAACTGAGTTAAGTATAGTGAAATGATACAACCCCGACACATTCCCTTCTGGATTTGAAACCATTCAGTATCCCTTTGTTCTTTTTGAATGACAGCCTCCTGGTCTATGTATAGGTTCCCCATGAGTATAGTTAAGTGTCCTGGAGCTCTCATTCTTCTCAATGTTATTCATAATTTGTTATGATCCACACAATTGAATGCTTTTGCACAGTCAATAAAACACAAGTAAACATCTTTTTAGTACTCTTTGCCTCCAGCCAAAATCCATCTGACATCAACTATGATATCCCTTATTCCACATCCTCTTCTGAATCCAACTTGAATTTCTGGAAGTTCTCTGCCAATATATTGCTGCAATCATTTTGATTTATCTTCAGCAAGATTTTACTTGTGTATGATATTAATGATATTTTTTGATCATTTTGACATTTTGTGGGATCCCCTTTCTTTGGAATGGATATAAATATGGGTCTCTTCTAGTCAGAGTGGCAGGATCCAGGAAAGAGGCAGGAAGCAGGAAGAACTCAGCCCCTAGATCCACGAAAGGGAAGGAGCAGATGGGGACCACAAAGTGGCAGGACCCAGGTAGGAAGTAGGTAAAGGGAGGGTGGAGAGGTCTCCAACAGCTAAGAGAGACAAACTTATCTGTCAGTTTGTCATCCTGTGGGGATTGCACGCTGCTGTGAAGCTTGAGGCCATGCCACCAGTGTTTCAAATGCAAGCAGGCTTACACATGGTGCACAGGTTTCAACACAGTTTACAGACTAAAATAGACTAGAAAGAAGGAAGAGGCCACTTCTCAAAAATTTGGCCAGGGAAAACCTTAGGAATAGCAGAGAAACACTGTCTGATACATTACTGGGCAACTTTATGAATAGCTTGGAAACATTTTCTGAAACAGTGCAGGAAGATGAGCCCCTTGGGTCAGAAAACACTCAAAATAGGACTGGGAAAGAGCTGCCTCATTAGAGTAGAACCAACCTTAACAATATGGATAAAGTAAGTCTTTCAGGACCTCCATGTGCTGATGTGGCACAACTCAAACTGAGGAGCAACAGCTGAAAACATACATTAATAATAAAAACATGGAATGTACAACATATGAATCTAAGAAAATTGGAAGTTGTCAAAAATGAAATGGAACACATAAAGATTGATATCCTAGGCATTAGTGAGCTGAAATGGACCAGTTTTGGCCATTTTGAATCAGACAACCATATGATCTACTATGCTGAGAATCAAAGTTTGAAGAGAAATGGTAGGCATTCATCATCACAAAGGATGTTTCAAGATCTGTCCTGAAATACAATGCTGTCAGTGCTAGGATATTATCCATATGTCTACAAGGAAGACCCATTAATACTACTATTATTCAAATTTATGCACTAACCACCAAAGTGAAAGATGAGGAAATAGAAGATTTTTACCAACTTCTGCAGTCTGAAATTGACCGAACAGGCAATCAAGATGTGTTATCACTGGTGATTGGAAGGCAAATGTTGGAAACTAAGAAGAATTACTGGTAGTTGGAAAATTTGGGCTTGATGACAGAAATAATGCTAGAGACCACAAGACAGAATTTTGCAAGACCAATGATTTATTCATTGCAAGTCCCTTTTTTCAATAACACAAATGGTGGCTACGCATGTGGACTTCACCAGATAGAGTACACAACAATTAGATTGACTACATCTGTAGCAAAAGGAGATGGAAAAGCTTAATATCTTCAGCCAAAACAAGGTCAGCAGCTTATTGTGGGACAGGTCATCAATTGCTCATATGCAAGTTCAACTTGAAGTTGAAGAAAATTAAAACAAGTCCACAAGAGCCAAAATATGACCTAGAATATATACCTCCTGAATTTAGAGACCATCTGAAGAATAGATTTCATGCACTGAACACCAATTACCGAAAAGCAGAGGAATTGTGGGATGCCATCAAGAGCATCATCTGTGAAGAAAGCAAGAGGTCATTAAAAATACAAGAAAGAAAGACAAGACCAAAATGGATGTCAAAAGAGACTCTGAAACTTGCCCATAAGCAAACAGTAGCTAAGTCAAATAGAAGAAATGACAAGAAAAAAGAGCTAAACAGAAGATTTCAAAGAGCAGCTCGAGCAGACAAAGCCAATTACAATAATGAAATTTGCAAAGACCAGGAGTTAGAAAACCAAAAGGGAAGAACCCACTTGTCATTTCTCAAGCTGAAAGAACTGAGGAAATAATTTAAGCCTCAAGTTGCAACATTGAAGGATTCTATGGGCAAAATATTGAATGATGCAGGAAACATCAAAAGGAGATGGAAAGAATACACAGAGTCACTGTACCAAAAAGAACTGGTTGATCTTCATCCATTTCAGGAGGTGGCATAAGTTCAAGAACCAATAATCTTGAAGGAAACAGTCGAAGCTGCACTGAAGGAACTAACGAAGAACAAGGCTCCAGGTATTGAAGGAATACTCATTGAGATGTTTCAACAAATGGATTCCCTGATGGAGGTGCTAACTCTGATATGCCAAGAGATTTGGAAGACAACTACCTGGCCAACTGACTGGAAGAGGTCAGTATTTGTACTCATTCCTAAGAAAGGTGATCCCACACAATGTGGAAATTATAAAACAGCATCATTAATATCACATCCAAATAAAATCTTACTGAAGATAATTAAAAAATGGTTACAGCAGTATATTGACAGAGAACTTCCAGAATTGCAAGCTGGATTCAGAAGAGGATATGGAATGAGGAATATCATTGCTGTTGTCAGATGGATCTTGGATCAAAGCAAAGAATACCAGAAAGATGCTGAATTGTGTTTTATTGACTATGCAAAAGCATTTGATTGGGTGGATCATAATAAATTGTGGATAACATTGAGAAGAATGGGAATTCCAGAACACTTTATTGTACTCATGAGGGACCTGTACATAGACCAGGAGGCTATTGTTCAAACAGAAGAAGGGACCACAGCATGGTTTAAAATCGAGAAGGTAGTGCATCAGGATTATATCCTTTCACCATATTTATTCAATCTGTATGCTGAGCAACTAATCTGAGAAGCTGGACTATATGAAGAAGAATGTGGCATCAGAATTGGAGGAAAAATCACTAACAACCTGCGATACACTGTCCACAAAAATTTACTTGCTGAAAGTGAGGATTACTTGAAGCACTTACTGATGAAGACTGAATAATACAATCTGTAGTATGGATTACATCTCCATATGAAGAACACAAAAATCCTCACAACTGGACCTATAAGCAGCATCATATGAATGGAGAAAAGATTGAAATTATCAACGACTTCACATTGCTTGGTTCTACAATTGACACCAACAGAAGCAGCAATCAGGACATTACATGATGTATAGCACTGGGCAAATTGGCTGCAAAGGACCTCTTTCAAGTTCTGAAGAGCAAAGATGTCTCCTTGAGGACTAAGGTGTACCGGACACAAGCCATGGTATTTTTAATCACCTCATATGCACATGAGAGCTGGACAATGAATAAGGGAGACCCCAGAATAACTGATGCTTTTGAGCTGTGATGTTGGTGAAGAATGCTGAAAGTATCATGGACTGTGAAAAGAACTAACAGGTCTGTCTTGGAGGAAGTGCAGCCAGAATGCTCCTTGGAGGCGAAATTGTTCAAACTTCTTGTCACATACTTTGGTCATGTTGTCAGAAGGGACCATTCCCTGGAGAGGCTGTCATGCTTGGTAAGGTGGGGGATCAATGGAAGAATGGAAGGCCCTCAAGGAGATGGATTGACACAGTGGCAGCGGTGATGGGTTCAAGTATAGCAAGAATCATGGAGCTGGTGGTGTTTCATTCTGCTGTGCATAAGGTCGCTATGAGTCAGAGCCAACTTGATGGCACCTAACAACAAAAACCAATCAGTTGGCCAGGTAGCTGTCTTACAGATCTCTTGGTACATAATGAGTGAGTGCCTCCAGACCAGCATCAATTTTTCGAAACATCTCAATGGGTATTCCATCATTTCCTGAAGCTTTGTTCTTTGCTACTGCCTTCAGTGCCACTTCAACTTCTTCCTTCAACACCATGGTTCTCGATCATATACCACCTCTTGAAATGGTTGTACATTAACCATTTCTTTTTGGTACAGTGCCTCTGTATATTTCTTCCATCTTATTTTGATGTTTTCTACATCATTCACTATACTGCCCATAGAATCTTTCAAGATTGCAACTCGAGGCTTAATTTTTTTCCTCAGTTCTGTCACTTGAGAAATGCTGAGCATGTTCTTCCCTTTTGATTTTCTAACTGTAGGTCTTTTCACATTGCATTATAATAATTGACTTTGTCTTCTTGAGCTGCTCTTTGAAATCTTCTGTTGAGCCTTTTGATCTTGTCATTTCTTCCATTTGCTTTAGCTACTCTCTGCTAAAGGGCAAATTTCAGAGTCTCTTCTGACATTCATTTTGGTCTTTTCTTCCTTTCCTGTTAACTTTTGTTTTCTTAATGGATGATGTTCTTGATGTTACCTCCTACAATTCTGTTGGTTTTCAGTCATTGGTGTTCAGTGCATCAAATGTATTCTTTAGATGATATTTCAATTCCTGAGGGATATAATCAAGGTCATATTTTGGTTCTTGTCAACTTCTTTTAATTGTCTTCAGGTTCAACTTGACCTTGGATATGAGCAGTCAATGGTGTGTTTCATAATCAGCTCCTGGCTTTGTTTTGGCTGAAACTATTGAGTTTCTCCATCATTTCTTGGCACAGATGTAGTCAGTCTGATTTCTGTGTACTCCATCCGGCAAAGTCCACGTGTATACCCATTGTTTGTGTTGTTGAAAAAAAGGATTTGCAATGAATAAGGTGCTGATCTTGCAAAATTCCATCATGAAATTTCCAGCATCATTTCTGTCACCAAGGTCAAATGTTCCAAATACTGGTGATTCTTCTTTTTTTCCAACTTTGGCATTCCTATCACCAGTGATAATTAACACATCTTGATTGCATGTTCAGGTCAATTTCAGACTGTAGAATTTGGTAATATTTTTCAATTTTCTCTTCTTTGGCTTTGGTGGTTAGTGTATAAATTTGAATTACAGTAGCATTAACTGGTCTTCCTTGTTGTTGTTGTTGTTATGGTCTTCCTTGCAGGTGTATGGAGATGATCCTATCACTGATAGCGTTACACTTCAGGATAGATTTTGATACATTCTTTGTGATGATGAATGCCATGCCATTCCTCTTCAATTTGTCATTCCTGGCATAGTAGACCATATGATTGTCTGATTCGAAATGGACAAAGCCAGTCCATTTCAGCTCACTAATTTCTAGGATACTGATCTTGAAGCGTTCCATTTCATTTTAGACAATACCCAATTTTCCTAAATTAGTATTTCATACATTCCATGTTCTGATTATTGATTGATGTTTGCATCTGTTTCTTCTCATCTTGAGACATGCCACATCAGCAAACGGATGTCACGAAAGCTTTCTCTATCTATATTGTAAAGGTTGGCTCTACTTTAATGAGGCAGCTCTTCCCCAGCCATACTTTGAGTGCCTTCTGACCTGAGGGGCTCATTTTCCAGCACTATATTGGAAAGCATTTCAAGGTTATTCATAAAGTTGTCAGTAATATATCAGAGTGTGTTTCACTGCTATTCATAAGGTTTTCACTGGTCAATTCTTTGAGAAATGGATGGTCTCTTTGTTTTTCTGATTCTGTTTTAGTCTGGAAGCTCTACTGAAGCCTTTCCACTGTGGGTAACCTTGCTGGCATTTGAAACACCAGTGGCATAGTCTATAGGCCCACAGCAATACACCAGGCACGACAGTACAATGAACCAACAGACAAGTTTGTCTCCCTTAGCTCTTCCAAACCTCTCTGTTCACCTCCTGGCCTCCTCCATCTGCTTCAAAACCTGCTTGTCCTGTGAACCAAGCTTACTGCTTAGCCAGGTTGCCCTGGGCATTCCAAAACACATGCCTGCCCTGCACTCCCAGCTCACTGCTTACCTGGCCTTCCCCGACACTCCAAAATACCTGCCTGCCATTTGTGCCTGGCTTGCTGCTTACCCAGCCTGCCCTGGATGCTCCAAAACACTCACCTGCCCTGCATGCCCAGGTTACTAACAAAATCTGTATACACAGATCAAAGAATTAGACAGACCTCTGAGTCAGATAAACATAAGCAATACACACAAAGACACATCATAATCAGATTGCTAAATATATATATATACACACACACATATATATATATATATATATATACACACATACATATATATATATAAAGAGACAATATTTAAGGCAGCTAGAAAAATGATTTCATTTGTATATGCATGTATGTGTACATGTATTAACACACAGACTGCATACAGAGAGAAAAATAAAATAATGATTTGACATTGTTCAGCAGAAACAACACAAAGCATAAGAAAATTTAACACTAATGTTAAAGTGCTAAAAAATAAAAGGACTGTCAATTTAGAATTGTTTATCAAGTGAAAATTCCTTTTAAAAATAAAAACAAAGTGGAGTAATTTCTCCTGAAAAGCAGAAGTTAAGATAATCTGTCACCAATAGCCTTGTCTTTCAATAAATGTGAAAGGGCATTTTCAGACTTAAAAAAAGAAAAAAGATATCGAGAGAAACTTGGATCTATATATTAGAATGAAAAGAGCAAATGATAGAAAATGTGAGTGTTAAAAATGATGTGAGTGTGTTTTCATTAAAAAATATATTTTTAAAAATTCAGTTTTTAATTAAATATAAATAATTAATAGATTAAAGCAAAGGAGAAAAAGAGAAGATGCTGGTAACTATAATCAGAAATAAAATGGCAACATTATTACTGGATTTACAAAATTTAAAGGGATTATAAATGAATACTGTGAACAATTGTTTGCTAACAAAATGGATAACCTATACAAAATGGATAGATTCCTAGAAAAATACAGTCGCTACTTAATTGACTCAAGAAGAAATAGATCATATTAACAGATTTATAATAAGGGACAATATTGAAACAGTGATGCAAAATCTGCAACAAAGAAAAGTCTAGGATCAGATGATTCCAGTGGTAAATTCTACCAAACATTTAAAGAAAAATTAACACTAATTCTTCCCAAACTCTTCCAAAACTAGAGGAGGTGGAAACACTTTTTAACTCATTATATGAGAAGCATTACCCTGAAACCAAAGCCAGATAAAGACTCACAAGAAAGGAAAAGTATAGACCAATATACTATATGAATATAGATGAAAATTTCTCAACAGAATATTAGAAACAGAATTTAACAGCGTGTTGAAAACATGTACACTATGATCAAGTGGGATTTAAACCATAATGTAAGACAGCTTCACAGAAAGATAATCAATCAATGCAATACATCACATCAAAAGGGCAAAAGAAAAGAACCACACAATCATTTCATTCCAGGCAGAAATGACATTTGAAAATATTCACCATTGTTCTCTGATAAAAAGTACTGGGAAAACTGAAAGATGGAAGACTAAGCAGATGCACCATCCAGGTCTTCTAGAACAAAGGCTTAAAAAAGCAAGAAGAAGCTGTCAATGACAATCCTGGAACCCAGAGCTTCCAAAGAAAACCAAAAAACCAAATCAACCTCACTGCCCTCAAGTTGGACCCAACTCCTAGTGACTCCTCCTTGAGTTTCGCAGGCGGTATTACTACAGAAGTAGATCGCCCAACCTTCCTTCTGGCTCTAATTGCTCAGGACTGAACCAGCATCTGTATTGGTGATTAGGCGACAAGAGCGGTGTGTCGTCCCCTCTGACTTTGCACAGCCTGCCAGTGAGCAGAAACATAGCCCTCCCCACTCTCACCCAATCTGCATCTTGTCAAACTCCCTGCACTGCCAGTGCTGGGCTGCCATTTTTTTTTTTTCTTTCTTTTTTTTTTTTTTTTAATCTTTCTGGTTAGTTCTTCTGTTCTTCCATCTTCTCCAAGCATAGTAGTACCTCCTCTGCTAACCACGCGATTACTAGCACCTGTCCCCACAGCTTCCTGGCCTGAAATATAGGCTCTTCTTTAGCCCTCTTTGGTGGCTGGAACTTTCAACAGAACTGTGCTGCTTTTTTTTCTTTGTTTCTTCCTTTACCGCCCGCTTCCCTTTTTTCCTTCTTAGTTTTTTCCTCTTCTCCCCTGTATTCTTTTCCATTTCAGCTGCAGCTATACATGGCACCTACCACTTGCACCAGTTTTTTCCCCCCTTTCTACTTTCTCTTTCTCCCTTATTCTCAGTCCTTACCTCTCCCGATCCCTTGTTTCTTTTTCTTTCCCCTTTTACTCTTTTTCTCCTACTTCCTTACACCTTTTTCCTCCTTCTTTATCCTTTTCTTTCTTTCTTTTTTAATATGGCTGAGTAAGTACCTTGCCCCTCACCACCTCTGTGTTCAGTAGTGCTGCTTGTGACCCTCCATATTCTGTGGTGTGTGCTCTTGCGGAGCTAGTGACATATTGCCACCTCACCACTGTTGGGCAGCTATCACCTACACCAGTACAATGCCACACTTGTTTCTTGTTTTTGTTCTGTATTGTTGTTGCTGTTTTTCCTTCTTTTGTTCCTTTTGTCCTCCATCTTTTTCATTCTTCTTAGGTCTTCCTTTGTGCTCTCACACATTTATCCCCCCCTTTTTTCCATTTTCTGTCTTGTTTAACTCTCTTCACCCATGCCCCCCTTTTTTTCTATTTTCCCCAGCAGCTGGGAGCTCATGACCCCACACAACTATACTCACTCACACCTGTTGCCCAACCCACTGGGAGAGTGCAATCACCTGCTTCTGCACCACAGACTGACAACTGAGGGTGACCAATAGCAATCCAGGCTGCCCTCAGCTACTCTGCACAATCAGTGATGAGGGACTTGTGTCCACAATCTTACCTGCTTATGATTCATACTTTATATATTCCAAGTTCTCATTACTAGTACATGCTTGCAGCTGTTACTTCTCATTTTGAGTTTGGTCACATGAGTAAATGAAAGTTTGAAAAGCTTCACTCCATCCACATCATTAAGATCACCTCTACTATGAGGAGACAGTGCTTCACCAGTCATATTTTAGGTGCCTTCCAACCTGAAGTGCTCATCTTTTAGCATCTGACAATGTTCTGTTGCTTTTTATTGACTAATTTTTGGAAGTAGATTGCCAGTTCATTCTTAGTCTGTCTTAGTCTTCAGGCTTTGCTAAAACCTGTTCATCATGGGTGACCCTGCTGACATTTGAAACACCAGTGGCATAACTTTCCACATCATAGCATCCTGCAAGCCACCACCATAGGACAAAGTGACAAACACGTGGTGAAAGCCATCTTAGTGAGTGTGAAGTGATATCTAATTTGGATTTTGACTTACATCTTCCTAATGACTAAAGAGGGAGCTCCAGTGGCATAGTTCCTTGAGGGATTTTGACTGCTAACAGAAGTCTGGCAGTTCAAACCCACCAGCCACTCCTCAGAAGGAAGGTTAGGCAATCTACTGCTGTAGTGTTACCACCTTGGAAACCCAAGGATGGGTTTCTATGAGTCAGATCCTATTTAATGGCAGTGAGATTTTTTTTTTTTTTCAGTTTTAATGACTAATGGTGTCGATCTTTCCATGTACTTGTTGTCTATTTGTGTATCCACTTTGGAGAAAAGTACATTAAAATATTTTTCACATTTTTAACTGGATGTTAATCCTTTACTTTTTAATTTTCAGAGTTCTTTATAATTGTTGGATATTAAACTCTCATCTAACACATGGCTTCCAAATATCTTCTCTCATTCTATAGATTGCTTTTTCACTTTCTTGAAAATGTGCCTTGGTGCACAAAGGTTTTAAATTTTGATGAAACTCAGTTTATCTTTTGTTTTTTTTCTCTTTTTGCTCATGCTGTTGGTGTCATATCCAATAATTCATTTTCTGAAACAAGTTCCAAAATATTTATCCCTATGTTTTCTTCTAAGGAGTTTATGGTTTTACCCTCATGTATAGTGGCTAAGACACTTGCCTCCTAACCAGACGACTGGCAGTTCAAACCCACCAGCCACTCCTCGGAAGGAAGGTTGGGCAATCCTACTTCCGTAGTGATACT
The DNA here is from genome assembly GCF_000298275.1 of Orycteropus afer afer. NCBI lineage: Eukaryota > Metazoa > Chordata > Mammalia > Tubulidentata > Orycteropodidae > Orycteropus > Orycteropus afer. The sequence continues at coordinate 16,966,791 of NW_006921612.1, read as the reverse complement.
GCCTCAGAAACCCAAGGAGAGGTCACTATGAGTTGGGTTTGACTCAATGGCACATAACAGCAACAACAACAACAACATAGGTCATGGATATTTGTGAGCTATTATTATTTTTTTTAATACAGAGTGGGACAAGGTTTACCTTCATTCTTTTTCATGTGGGAATTCGGTTTTCCAAGCACCGCTATTTGAAGAGATGGTTGGTTCTCCATTGAATGGATTTGACACGCTTATTAGGAAAATCAATGTATGTGATTATTTCTGAATTCTCAGTCTAATTCACTCTTCTGAATGTCTACTATTATACCAGTACCACACTGTTTTTATTGCTGTAGTTTTGTAATATGCCTTGACATTTAAAGTGTGAGTTCTAATTTGTTCAAGATTGACTGTTCCAAGCCCTTGCAATTCCACATGAATTTAAGGATAAGCTTTTGCATTTTTACAAAAATACATTGTTGGGATATTAATAAGAATTGTGTTGTATCATAGATCATCTAGGATAGAATTGATCTCTTAACAAATTTAAGTTATAATTCATGAACACAGAATATATTTCCATTTATTTAGATCTCATTTCATTTATTTCAGGAGCATTTTATAATTTTCAGTATAAGGACCTTTTATCTCCTTAGTCAATTTTTCCTAGGTATTTAATTATTTTAAATATTATTATAAGAAAAATTACTTTCTAAATTTCCTTACAGATTTTTTTTTTTTTTTTTGCTGGTGTATAGAACCACAACAGATGTCTATGTACCTTGTCTCTTTGGTAAATTCATTATTTGGTTTTAATAGTTTTCTTGTGGCTTCTTTGAGATTTTGTATATATAGTATCATGTTATCTGTGATTACAGATATTTCTACTTCTTTTTGAATTAGATGTGTGTCCTTTTTTATACAAATTTCTCTGGATGGAACTTCCAGACACTGTTGATCACTGTAGTGAAAGCAGGCACCTGTATCTTGTTCCTGAATGTAGGGGGAGAGCTTTCAATCTTTTATCATTGAGTATGATATTGCTTTTAACTTCACCCAAGTCCGTTTGTGTCTGCCAACTAGCTGGTAATTTTCTCTCCCTCCAGCTCCCACCCCTGCTAACCTTTCTTTCTGTGTGTAAACAATTTTTTCTGCGTGGAACCTTGTCTTAACTTTTTATAGTTGTTTTTGTTGTTGTTGTTATGTGCCATCGAGTCAGCCCTGACTCATAGCGACCCCACCTTGGGTTTCCGAGGCAGTATCACTACAGAAGTAGGATTGCCCAACCTTCCTTCCGAGGAGTGGCTGGTGGGTTTGAACCGCCAGCCTTCTGATTAGCAGTCAAGTGTCTTAGCCACTATGCTAGTGGTCTCATATAACAATTGTCCTATTGTGATTGACTAATTTCATTCAGCATAATATCCTCTAGGTTCTTCCATGCAATGAGGTGTTTTGCAGATTCTTCATTATTCTTTGCAAACTATTACATTGTGTATATGTACCAAAGTTTGTTTAACCATTTACCATTCATGGGCACTTAGATTGTTTCCATCTTTTTGTTATTGTACATAATGCTGCAGTGCATATATGTATTTGTGTCATGGCTCTTATTTCTCTAGGATATATATCTAGTAGTAGGATAGCAGGATCATATGCATTTCTATTCCCACCTTGTTAAGGAAGCACCATACCACTTTCTACAATGGTTGCAGTATTTTATAATCCCACAAGCAGTGTATGATTGTTCCAGTCTCTCCACACTTTTTGCCAGAATTTGTTGTTTTCTGATATTTGACCTTTGCTGTTAATGCTGGGGTGAAATGATTTCTCACTGTTATTTTGATTTCCATAGGATGCCTGGTGGCATAATGCCTAAGGCATTTGACTGCTAATGAGAAGAACTGTTGTTCAAATTCACCAGCTACTCCTCAGAAGGAAGACTGGGCAATCTACTTCTGCAGAGATATTGCCTTGGAAACCCATGGAGGGGTTGCTGTGAGTCAGATCGACTTGACAGCAGTGAGTTTCATTTTTGGTTAAAAGGCTAACAATTGTGAGCATTTCTTCTTATGTTTATTAGCCATCTAATTATCTTCTTTGCTGAACTGTCTGTTCATGTCCATTGCCCATTTTTCAGTTGGATTACTTGCAGGGTTCAAGCATGCCAAAAAGCTGCAGAGCATTCCCAAAACTTCTCCTTGCATATGGGAAGCAGACCACATCCCTAAAGCAGCTACTCAAATGCTTGTGGCAGATTCCACCATGAATGTGATTGCCAGTCACATCATGGAGAATAACAACTGCTAGCTATGAGTCGGGGCGACTCGACGGCACATAACAACAACAACAACAACAAGCTGTCCAGCTACTCAAAATCAGGCCCAGTGTGGTGGTTAAAGTTGTATGTCAACTTGGTTGGGCCTGGTTGAATAGCTGGGCAGCTGGTGGTAGTTATTCCCCATGATGAGGCTGACAATCAGCTCCATGGTGGAATCTATCACAAGCAGCTAAGTAGCTGCTTTTGGGTATGCGGTTTTCTTTCCATATATAAGATGCAGCCTTGGGGATAGTCTCTAACTTATGGCATGCTTGGACCCTGCCTGTAGCCATGTCATTGTTCAGCAGCCTGCTATGCTCTGCTGACCTTGGGACTTCCAATAGACTTAAATTAATGGCCTGCTGTGTGGTTTGGTAACATCAGACAGTGCCTTTTTACTTGTCAACCCTGAGCTTGTCAGCCTCACCAGCAAGAAGCTGTCTGAGTGAAGAAATGCCTCTAGCTCCAGTGGGCTGGGAGCAGGAGGCAGAGCTGGACTCCAAGTTTGAGAGGCTTTCACCCAGCCCCTAGAGCCTGGCACTTTGAACTTGGACTTAAAGCCTCCAAACTATGAGAGAATAAACTCCTGTTTGTTAAGGCCATTCCATTTATAATATATTCCTGTCAGAGCGGCAGTAGGTAATCAGAACACCCAGCAAGTTGATACATAACCTTCACTACCACAAAATTGTTGTTTAGATCTTCTGTATCTTTGTTCAGTTTCCTGCTAATTGTTCTGCCCTCCATAGAAAGTGGTATATTATAAACTTCCCTATTATTATTGTCCACCATTCATCTGTAACTTTTTCATGTGTGTTTCTGTGAGGTTGGAAGCTATTCCACTGGCATTTAAAATACCATCAGGGTCACCCATGGTGTACAGATTCCAGTGGAGCTTCCAGACTAAGACAGTCTCAGAAGAAGGAATGAGCCATCCACTGCTCAAAGAACTGAAAACTTTATGAATAACAGGGAAACACTGTCTGATGTATTACTGGAAAACTTTATGAATAGCTCTAAACATTGTCCAATATAGTGCTGGAGAATGAGTCCCTCAGACCAGAAAGCACTCAACATACAACTGGGGAAGGGCTGCCACCTCAAATTGGAGTAGACCTTAATGATGTGGATGGAGTAAAACTTTCAGGACATCCAATTGTTGATGTGGCATGACTCAAACTTTGAAGAAACAGCTGCAAACATTCATTAATAATCCGAACATGGAATACACAAGATATGAACTTGGGAAAATTGGAAGATGTCAAAAACAAAATCAAATGCATAAATATAAGTATGCTAGGCATTAGTGAGCTGAAATGGACCATTTTTGGCCATTATGAATCAAACACCATATGATCTACCAAGTCAGGAATGACAAATTGAAGAGACATGTTATGACATTCATTGTCACAAAAAATGTTTCAGGATCTATCCTGAAGTACAATGCTGTCAGGGATAGGAAAATATCCATATGTCTCCAAGGAAGACCAGTTAATACTACTGTTATTGAAATTTACACACCTACTACCAAAGCTAAAGATGAGGGCATTGAAAATCTTTACCAAATTCTACACTCTGAAATTGACCAAACATGCAATCAGTATGTGTTGATTATTGCTGGTGATTGGAATGCAAAAGTTGGAAACAAAGAAGAATCACCAATAGTAGGAAAATATGGCCATGGTGATGGAAATGATGCTGGAGATAACATGATAGAATTTTGCAAGATCATTGACTTAGTCATTACAAATACCTTTTTTCAACAACATGAAAGGTGGCTATAAAAGTGGATTTCAGCACATGGAATACACAGGAATCAAATCGACTACATCTGTGGAAAGAGGCAATGGAGAAGCTCAATATCTTCAACCAAAACAAGGCCAGGAGCTAACTGTGGAACAGATGATCAACTGTTCATATGCAAGCTCAAGTTGAAGCTGCAGACACTTAAACAAGTCCACAAGAGCCAAAATGTGACCTCAATTATATCTCACCTGAACTTAGAGACCATCTAAAGAGTAGATTTGTTGTGCTGAACACCAATAACCAAAAACCAGATGAATTGTGGGATCATATCAAGAACATCCATGTCATTAAAGTTCATTCAAAAGGTAGGAAAGGAAGAAAAGGCCATAATGTATGTCAGAAGAGACTCTGAAACTTTCTCTTGAATGGAGAGAAGCTAAAACAAATGGAAGAAATGACAAGATAAAAGAGCTAAACAGAAGATTTCAAAGAGCAGCTGAAGAAACAAGTCAATTATTGCAATGAGATGTACAAAGACCTGGAGTTAGAAAACCAAAAAGACAGAACATGTTCAGCATTTCTCAAGCTCTTTGAAAGAACAGAAGAGAAATTCAAGCCTTAAGTTTCAATATTGAAAAATTCTGTGTACAAAATATTGAAAGGTACAGGAAACATTAAAAGAAGTTGAAAGAAATACACAGAGCCATTGGACCAAAAATAATTGGTGAATGTTCCTCCATTTCAGGAGGTGGCATATGATCAAGAGTCAATGGAACTGAAGGAGGAAGTCAAAGCTCCACTGAAGGAAATGGAAAAAAAACAAGCTCCAGGAATTAATGGAATGCCTACTGAGATGTTTCAACAAACAGGATGCTGTGCTGGAGGCACTTACTCATCTATGCCATGAAATTTGGTAGACAGGTGTCTGGTCAACTCACTGGAAACTATCTATAGTTGTACCCATTTCAAAGAAAGTTGGTCCCACAGAATGTGGAAATTATCAAAGAAAATCATTAATATAACAGGCAAGTAAAATTTGGTTGAAGATAATTCAAAAACCGTTACGTGAATATATTGGCAGGGAACTTCCAGAAATGCAAGCTGGATTCAGAAGAGGACATGGAATGAAGGATATCATTGCTGATGTAAAGTGCATATTGACTGGAAGAAAGGGATACCAAAAAGATGTTTTATTGACTATGCAAAGGCATCCAACTATGTGGAACATAACAAATTATGGATAACATTGAGAAGAATAGGAATATCTATTCTTAATTGTACTCATGAAGAACCTGTACATAGTCCAGGAGGCTGTCTTTCAAACAGAGCAGGGGAATGCTATATGATTTAAAGTCAGGAAGGGAGTACACCAGGGTTGTAACCTTTCACCATACTTATTCAATCTATATGCTGAGGAAATAATCTGAGAAGCTGGACTTTATGTAGAAGAACGCAGCATCAGGGGTAGAGGAAGAACAATCAACAACCTGAGAAATGCAGAAGACTTGAAGCACTTACTGATGAAGATCAAAAACTATAGTCTTCAGTATGGATTACACAACAGCATAAAGAAAACAGAAGTCCTCACAACAGGACCGATAAGCAACATCACGATAAATAGAGGAAACATTGAAGTCAGTAATTTCATTTTCAGTTGGATCCACAATCACCACCTATGGGAGCAGCAGTCAACATGTCATACTTCATTGGACAAATCTGCTGCAAAAGACCCCTTTGAAGTGTTAAGGAGTAAAGATATCACTTTGAAGACTAAGGTGTGTCTAACCACAATCATGGTATTTTCAATTGCCAAATATGCATTTGAAGCCTGGAGAATGAATAAGGAAGACCTAAGAAGAACTGATGCTTTTGAATTGTGGTGTTGGTAAAGGATACTGAAAACATTATGGATTTCTAGAAGAACAAACAAATCTCTCCTGGAAGAAGTGCAACTGGAATGCTCCTTAGAAGCAAGAATGGTCAGACTTCTTCTCATCTACTTTGTTCAAGTTGTCAGATAGGACCATTCCCTGGAGAAAGATACTATGCTTGGTGCAGTAGACAATTAGGGAAACAGGAAAGATCTTCAATGAGATGGATTGACACAGTCTCTGCAATGATGGGCTTAAGCACAGCAGGCATTTTGAGGGTGGTGCAAAGCCAAGCAGTTTCATTCTGCTGTACATAGGGTCATTATGAGCCAGAACCAACTTGATAACACCTAACAACAGCAACATTCAAATCTAGTTATACGTCTAGAAAAAAAAAAAGGATGGTGGGGGTGGTTCCTGGGAATATTTAGCATTGCCTTGTAAAGTGTCTGCCAAATTGGATACCCCAAACCATGCCCTAGGTGCTACCTCAGGTGCTATCTCAGACAATAACTCATAAATTACAGCTGGGTTACATCACATGAGGATAAGAAGGATGTTTTTGTTGGCAGGAGTGATTCAATGGAATTTAAGGGCTCAGTGTCCCCAGCTTCCTGATTATTTGCCCATATGTTCCTATCCCAAGTTTCAGGATCCTATTTACTCCCAATAAGTACCCGCACCTTAACTTCAGATACCATTTAAGGTTGGAAATTCGAGTGCTGTTAAAATGCATCTACTCCTACAAGATTTTTTTTTTTTTTGTCAATATTATCTCTTTTACTGCAAGAAATAAAGCTTTCTTCTAAGGAATAACTGACAATTTTGAAGTGCTTGAGCTGTGATTCTGAAGCTCTGAGCTTATCTCTTTCTTTACCACTTTGTCTAGTGAAAGAAGAAAACTATTGATACAGGCACCAACGTGAATAAATATCAAGAACATTCTGTGAAAAAAAGAGTGAGACACAGAAGAGTACAAACAGAATTCATTACCAAACTCACTGCCATCGAGTCGGATCTGACTCACAGTGACCCCTGCTTGGGTTTCCAAGGCAGTATTACTATGGAAGTAAATTGTCCAACCTTCCTTCCGAGGAGTGACTGATGGGTTTGAACCACCAGCCTTCTGATTAGCAGTCAAATGCCTTAGACACTATGCCACCAGAGATTGCATTCATAGCAAATTCTAAACCAGATATACTTATCTATAGTGAGGGAAAGAAGATAAGTGATTACGAAGGGCCAGACTGGTAACATACATGGAATGACTCCGAAGTAGTACAAGACAAAATTTTACTGGGAAGGATATGATTATGGTGGTGGTTAAATAGATTATAAATGTGTTGAAAATCATTAAACTCTGTATTTAAATTGGATCATATTATTAAGTGCTAATTATATTTTCATAAAGTTAATTGTTAAAGTTGAATATAAATTTAAAATGAAGGAATTGGTAGAAATATAATTTCAGTTGTTGTTGTTGTTGTTGTTATATGCCGTCAAGTCAGACCTGACTCATAGCAACCCCTCCTTGGGTTTCCAAGGCAATATCACTACGGAAGTAGATTGCCCCATCTTCCTTCTGAGGAGTGGCTGGTGGGTTTGAACCACCAGCTTTCTGGTTAGCAGTTAAGAGCCTTAGGCACTACACCACCAGAGCTCCTATTATACCAATAAAACTGTTGAATTCTTAAATATTTATTTAGTGATCCTAAACAGGAAGAGTTTTAATAATTCTCAGTCATTTCCTTCATGATATCTTTGTTTTCTCTTTTATGTTTAAAAAAAAAAAAAAAAACATAGGAAATCTATAAAGAAATTTAGAAAGGAATGGTAGTCATATATTTTGCATTCATTTAAAATTTTTAACAGATTCCCTTTCATTTGTTTTAATTAGAGAATTAGTATGGATTATGATAATTATAAATTATTCCTTAAAGTAGTTGGACACCAACACCACTATAGTCACTTTTTATGCTATCATTATGCCTATTTTTCAATTGTAAGAAGACAATAAGGCAAAAATTTAGTATAATCTCCATTCTCACTATAGACAACTATCCACACATGCCCACAGACACACAGACACACAAGAAATTATCTATAATGAAGAATGCAATGAAAGTAAATGTTAAAATTGAGGAGCCAAGGAAAAAAGAAGACTGTTTGGAGAAAGAGTACATGGACAAAGTAGGTGAAAGAGAAGGTTTTAGGGTGGAACTAGCATTTTGTCTGGAGCATTAGGAATGATGAAGATTTTAAAGGAATTGGAGAATGGGGGTAGATACAGCACAATCAGATACAGAAGCACAGTCACAGAGGTTGGGTTTCATTTATTTGAAAATATTTCTTAGAGTTGCTGTACTCCATAAAAGTAAATCTGGAAAAAAAATAAGTATAAAGAATATCTTGAGTTCAACAATGACAAGTGTTTATGTATTCTGAAAGTGATTATAGTTACTTGTTTTAAAAGAGAAGAGATACTTCATAAGCCTTTGCAGTAACAATTCTGATAATACCAAGCACATTATTTATTAATGTTAATTTGGTGAAATATACAATGCATTTTATTATTATCATTACTACTTCTTTATTGTGATTTGAGCAAATATTTGCATAGCAAATTGGTTTTACATCCAACTGTTCATACATGTTTTCTTTTGTGATATTGAATGCAGTTCTCACAAGGTAACGGTACTCTTTCCACTTTTTCCCTGTGCTTACCATTTCCATTTATTGTTCTTTCCTAGCCCTTCTTGCCTTCTGAAATTTATCTCTTGGCAAAAGCTGCCTCTTTGATCTCATTTGATTGATTTTTCTAAGGAGTGCATACGTCTCTGGAGTTATTTTTCACAAGAGAATGTTGTTGTTGTTGTTGTTGTTAGGTGCCATTGAGTTGGATCCTACTCACAGAGACCCTATATACAACAAAATTAAACACTGCCCAATCCTGCACCAGCCTCCCAATACTTGCTATACCTAATCCCATTGTTCCAGCCACTATGTCAGTCCATCTCCTTGAGGGCCTTCTCCTTTTTCACTAACCCTCCATTTTACCAAGCATGCTATCCTTCTCCAGGGAATGATCCTTTCTGACAATATGACCAAACTAGATGAGATGAAGTCTGACCATTCTTGCTTCCAAGGAGCATTCCAACTGCACTTCTTCCAGAACAAATTTGTTAGTTCTTCTGGCAGCGCATGGTACATTCATTATCCTTCACCAACACCACAAGTCAAAAGTATCAACTCTTTTTTGATCTTATTCATTGTCCGTCTTTCACAGGCACATGAGGTAATTGAAAATACCAGGGCTTGGGTTAGCAGCACCTTAGTCTTCAAATAAATATCTTTACTCTTCATCACTTTAAAGGGTCTTTTGCAGTTGATTTTCTCAGTGCAATATGTCATCTGATTTCTTGACTGCTGCTTCCATGGGTGTTGACTGTGAAACCAAGTAATATGAAATATTTGACAACTTCAATCTTTTCTCCATTTATCGTGATACTGCTTATTGATCCAGTTGTAAGGATTTTCATTTTCTTTGTGTTGAGGTGTGATCCATACTGCACTGTAGTCTTTAATCTTCATCAGTAAGTGCTTCATGGCATCTTCACTTTCAGCAAGCAAAGTTGTGTAGTCTGCTTATCACAGGTAGTTAATGAGTCTTCCTCCAATGCTGAGGCCACATTCTTCTTCATATAGTCCTGCTCCTCAAATTATTTGCTCAGCATACAGACTGAATAAATACAGTGACAGGATACAACCCTGATGCACTCCCTTCTTGATTTTAAACCATGCAGTATCCCCTTATTTTGTTCAAATGACAGTTTGCTGGTCTATGCACAGGTTCCTCATGAACACAATCAAGTATTCTGGGATTCCCATTCTTCACAATGTTATCCATAACTTGTTAGGGTCACACAGTTGAATGTTTTTACATAGTCAATAAAACACATGTAAACATCTTTCTTGTATTCTTTGCTTCAGCCAAGAACCATCTGACATCAGCAATGATATCACTTGTTCCACATCCTCTTCTGAATCCAGCTTGATTTCCAGAAGGTCCCTGTCAATATAGTGCTGTAATTATGTTTTAATTCTCTTCAGCAACATTTTATTTACATGTGATATTAATGATATTGTTTGATAAGTTCCACATTCTGCTGAATCATATTTTTTTTTTTTTTTTGCAATGGGTACAAACATGGATATCTTCCAGACAGTTGAACAAGTAGCTGTCTTCAAAATTTATTGGCAAAGATGAAAAATTGACTCCAGCACAGCATCCTTTTGTTTAAACATTGCAATGGCTATTCTATCAATTCCTGGAGCCTTGTTTTTCACCAATTCTTTCAGGCAGCTTCAACTTCTTCTTTCAATACTGTTGGTTCCTGAAATGGCTGAATGTCCACCATTTCTTTAGGTAAAGTGACATTGTGTATTCCTTCCATCTTCTTTTCATGCTTCCTGCATCATTCAATATTTTGTCCACAGAATCTTTCAGTATTGCATCTCGAGGCTTGAATTTTTTCTTCAGTTCTTTCAGCTTGAGAAATGTTGTGTATTCTTTCTTTTTGTTTTTCTAACTCCATGTCTGTGCACATAGCATAATAATAATTGACTTTATCTTCTCAAGTTGCTCTTTGAAATCTTCGGTTCAGCTCTCATCATCTTTCCCGTTTGCTTTAGCTACTCTCTGTTCAAGAGCAAGTTTCAGAGTCTCTTATGACATCCATTTTGGTATTTTCTTCCTTTCCTGTTTATTCATTCATTCATTCATTCATTCACTCATTCATTTATTTATATTGTGATTTGAGTGAAGTTTTACAGAGCAAATTCACTTTCCATACAGCAGTTCACATGTACTTTGTTTTATATCATTGACCACAGTTTACCACAATGCAACACCTCCCCTCCCACTTCCTCCCCATAGTTACCTCTTCCCAGTCACCATCCCTCCATACAGTCCTGCCCCCTGAGCTGTCTCCCTGAGCATAGGAAGCCTTTCTTTCTCAATGATTGTTCTCTCCAAGGAGTGTATCTACCTAAGGTAAATGTTCAACTCATATGCCTGTCTTTTGTTTGGCTGGAAACCACAGGTGTGGGTTCAATTCCAGACCTGAAGTGGCCATAGTCTCAGTGGTTCCACCAGGCTCTATTGGACCAGCAAACCTGGTCCCCCCCTTTTCTTTTTCTCCAAATGATTTTGAGTTTTGTTCCACATTGTTCTCTCTCTCTATGAAGGATCTCCTACATAGATCCCCTTCCAAGTGGATGACAGTGGTAACCAGGCACCATCTACTTCTTCTGGTCTCATAGTCATATAGGCTGCAGATCAGATGGTGTACCAGTCGCTAGGACTAATTGTTTCAATGCATTTTGGTTTTCTTTCATTCTTCTTTGCTCTAGATGAGGAGAGACCCATCGTTGCATCTAGATGGCAGCTTGTTGGCTTTTAAGATCCCAGTCGCTACTCGCCAAAGTAGGAGGTGGAACAGTGTTTTGTATAGTATGTTATGCCAATTGAGCTTGACTTTTATGATAACGGATTAATACAATATTTGTCCTTTTGTGATTGACTTATTTCACTCAGCATAATGTCCTCCAAGTTCATCCACGTTATGTGCTGTTTTTCAGATTCTACATTATTCTTTAGCATTGCATAGTATTCCATTGTATGTATATACCATAGTTTGGTTATCTATTCCTCAGTTGATGGACACCTAGGTTTTTTCCATCTTTTGTCTATAGTACAACTCTCCATCTCTTGAGTGGTGCATTTAATCCATTAACATTCAGTGTAATTATTGATAAGTTTGAATTTGTTGCTGTCATTTTGTTATGTGTCTTTTCATGGTGCCCCTGCTTTCTTTGTTCCATGTTATTTTCTGTGCTCAGCTCATTATGTTTATGAATCATGTTATCATTTCCTTTGTTGCTGTTTTTTTAGTATATGCTGAATATTTGTGCTTGTCCTCTTTTTTATTGTGATGGGAAGTTTTCTCAATTTTCTTTGAGGTCACCCTATGATTTATAATTTTCTCCCCAAGTTTAGAACAGTCCTTTCTATCTTGCAACTCTCTTAAC
>NW_006921612.1:16927352-16953262 GCF_000298275.1 Orycteropus afer afer | reverse complement strand
CATCAAAAAACTAAAAGCCCATGGGCAAAAAACACACATGTAATTACACAGGAACAGTAACAAAAAAAAAAAAAAAGATAAAAGGGGGAAGAAAAAGAAGAAAAAATAAGAAAACCTGCAATATCTGGGGATGGGGCACTAAGAAAAAAAAAAGTAGAGAAGGAGAATAATAAATGAAAAAAAAAAAGGGAAAAATGTAAAAAGAATCAAGGAACAGGGTTAACCATGAGATAAAAGGGGGGAAAAAAAAAAAAAACTTAAATTAAAGAAATATATGTATTTCAACCAAGCACAGGGAAAAGAAAGGAAAAAAAAAAAAATGCTGAAAACTAGCATCTGGGAAGGGGAAGATTAAGAATAATAATAAAAAGAACAAAAGTATTAATAATATTAATTGTTTTAAAACAGACAAATACAAGCAAACTAATCACCAGAAAAAACAAAGCGAAGAAGAAAAAAATTAAAATTAAAATTAAAAAAGAGGAAAAAAAAATCGGTGAGGACAGGGCAGGGCACCCAGGCTCCTTCTGAGCACACAGACTGTGATGGAGTTCCTGTGGGCCCAGAAGGTAGGTGGGAGTGGTGGTTGGCCATACCTCTGTTCCCCAAGTGGGTGTGGGGTATAAGAGTAACAAGAGCAATGTTGTACCTTTTCAGTCTTGCAGGTCCCAAGTGTGCATGGGGTTGCTGGAAAGCAGAATGTGTTCTTAAACCCCAGGAATCTGCGAGAGTGCTGTCTCCTTAAATATCCAAAATAGTCAAGCCACTCTTTTAAACCTTCAAAATGGAGGCACCCCCTGGACCGGCAAAAGTCCACAGATCAGTCCACCTTTCTCTTCACCTTCTCTGTTTGTTCGCCAGGCACCTTGCACAGTCCTCCATGCAGTCCCTAGTTAGCAGGGTGATTTTTAGCTTAATTCTTAAGTCCTACCACCACTCGGGAGTCTCCAAGCTGTCTGTGCCATCAAGATCGCTCAGGATCACTGCCAGACCTCAGCTCCGTCTGTCTCCTTTTTTGGTATTTTCATGAAAATTCTTCTGCTAGTTGGGGTTTAGTCCACTTCTATATCCTTCCCTTCAAGGCTCAGGGCTCCAGGATTTTCTTCCGTGTCTGTGTTAATTGGTTTCCTTTTTCTTTGTTGAAGAGGGTCTGTGCAGTCTTTCTGCCTAGTCCACCATCTTGCCGGATCTCCTCTTTCCTGTTTTTTAATGACTTTTTGCTTTCCTCATGAATGATGCTCTTGAAGTCATCCCACAATTATTTTAGTTTGGTCATTGGTGGTCATTTTGTCAAATCTATTCTTCAAATGGACTCTAAATTCAGGTGGAATACAATCAATGTCATATTTTGGCTCTCATGGCTCTGTTTTAATTGTCTTCAGCTTCACCTTTAAGTTGCATGTGAGCAGTTCATGGTCTGTTCCAGTCAGTTCTTGGCCTTATTTTGGCTAAAGATATTGAACTTCTCCATTGCCTTTTTCCACAAATGTAATCAGTGATTCCTGTGTCCTCCATCTGGCAAAGTCCATGTGTATTGCCACTGTTTATGTTGTTGAAAAAGGTATCAGTGGTCTTGCAAAATTCTATCATATGATCTCTGGCCTTATTTCTATCACAAAGGCCATTTTTTTAACTACTGGTGATACTTTTTTGTTTCTATTCCTATCTCCAGTAATAATCAATATATCTTGATTGCATGTTTGGTCAATTTCAGACTCCATAAGTTGGTAAAAATATTCATTTTTCTCATCTTTGGCTTTTTTGGTTGGTGTGTAGTTTTGAATAACAGTAGTATTAACTGGTCTTCCTTGTAATTGTATAGATATTGTTCTGGTTACCTAGTGGCACTCTGACAAGAATATACCACAAATGGGATTGCCTTAACAAACAAGAGTTTATTCTCTTGCAGTTTGGGAGGCTAGAAGTCCAAGTTCAAAGTGCCAGGCTCTAGGGGCTGGGTGAAAGCACCTCAGCCTTCAGCTTCAGCTCTGCCTCCAGCTCCCAGCCCACAGAAGTTAGAGGTTTTCTTCACTCAGACAGCTGTTGGCTGCTGAGGCTGCCAAGCCCAAGGTTGACAAATAAAAAGGTACAGTTCCGATGTTACCAAACCACATGGCAGGCCATGAATTCAAGTCCAATGTAAGTCCCAAGGATGGCAGAACATGGCAGGCTGCTGAACAATGACATAGCTACAAGCATGATCCAAGCATGCCATATGCTAGAGACTATCCCTAACGCTTCTCCTTATATACAGGAAACAGACCACATCCCAAAGACAGCTACTCAGCTGCTTGTGTTAGATCCCACCATGGAGTTGATTGCCAGTCTCATCATGGGAAATAACTACCACCAGCTGCCCAGCCACTCAATCAGGCCCAGCCAAGTTGACATACAAATTTAACTACCACAGATATTATCTTATCATTGACAGTATTGTACTTCAGAATAGCTCTTGAAACATTTTTTGTGACAATGAATGCCACATCCTCCCTCTTCAATTTGTGATTCCTGGCACAGTTGATCATAGGATTGCCTGATTCAAAATGGCCAAAACCAGTCCATTTCAGCTCACTAGTGCCTAGGATATCAATCTTTACATGTTCCATTTCATTTTGACTAATTCCAATTTTTCTACATTCATACTGTGTACATTCTATGTTCAGATTATTAATGGATGTTTGCAGCTGTTTCTTCCCATTTTGAGTCATGCTACATCAGCATGCATCTCATTGAGGTTGACTACTTTGAGGAAGCAGCTCTTCCACAGTCATATTTTGAGTGCCTTCCAACCTAAGGGACTCATTTTCTGTCACTGTATCAGACAATGTTTCAAAGCTTTCATACAGTTGTTCAGAATTATATCAGACAGTGTTTCACTGCTATTCATAACATTTTCACTGGCCAATCCTTTAAGAAGTGGAAAGTCCCTTCCTTCTTCCAAGTTTGTCTTAGTCTGGAAGCTCTGCTGAAACCTCTCAATCATGGATGACTGTGCTGATATTTGATATACCAGTGATGTAGCCTCCAGCCTCACAGCAACACACAATCAACCACATTATGACAAACTGAGAGACGAATGGGACATCAGAAAATAGGCCTGTTTATTATTTGTCTGAAAGGTGACCCATGGGGGTGAATTCAGTTCCAGGCTTGACAGATGACTAAGGGCCATAGTCTTGGGTGTTCCAGTCTAACAAACCAGCAAACTTGGTTTTTTTTATTATTTTTAATTTTGTTTCACAGTTTTCTCCCATTTTGTCTAAGGTCTTCTATTATGATCCTTTCCATAGTGGTTTTACAGCATATACAAATATGTATGTAGAAAAATTGTCTGACAAACCTATATATGGCCATAGGCAAGCACATTATTATATTATAGCTCTGATGACTTATGCTTTTCAATCTTAGTTTTTTCATATTTAATCAATTACTTAAATATTCATTATTGTCTATTACAACAAAATTGTGCTGATAAAATATGGCAGAGTAAAAAAATAGCTGATTTTGTAAATATGTTTTTTACATAAACATTAAGAACATCTACATGTTAAATGATGTTAGACATGGAACACAAGATAGGTTAACAAAACCTACTGGACTGCAAGCTCAGATAAAAGAAATTATGTGAGTGTATTGGTGATAAGAAGCACTTCTTTTCTATTAAAAATGTTTTGTTAAATAAATGTTATAACAATCTTTTTAGTTTATTAATTTGAACATGAATTCAGTACCATCAATACAGCAAACATTATGCAATGCCCAGTTTTATAAGATTTGCCTATAATTGCTTCATGAAAATGTCTTTTAAACTTTGAGGATTTATTACTGTTTTTTTGAGGTAAAATGTGCATTTTAGTACATGTTTAGCACACTAATAATATCTGTGTTCATTAATTTGCAATTGTGTCTACCATGTCACAACAGATGATTTAAATATAAGGAACATGATGTTAAACGTGTTTTCTTACTAAAAATATCTAATATCAAAAAGATAAAGTAGATAAAACAGGTAATATAATCTAGTTTCAGAGGTATAGAGAAGGGAAACTAAGTTTTTATGACAACTTTCCACTAACAATTATAAATATCATTCACATTGCTACTTAAATCAATGTAGAAGCTCTCCACCACCATGATTTTCTCTCCACATTTCTTTTAGATGCAATTTAATTATAAATAGTGAAGACAAAAATACACAAAAATAGTTGTTTGACATTGATTTTAATTCTGAATTTATGGGGTAAGTATAATCATACACACGTATAAATTTAGAAACATTCCTGTCAACATAACCTAAATACATAGTAAAGAGTCTCATTTATACATTGTCAACACAGGAACAAAGCTTATTAAAAGGTCTGAAACCTTACTGATCTTTCTCTAAAACAAATACAGAGCAAGCATTATGTTATTAAACCCATTAATTCAAAAAATCATCTTATCTATATGGACTGCTGCCCTGTATTCTCCAGCTAGTGCCCTTAAGAAGCACATTTGCATAGCAAGATGACACTTGGGAATTCTCCATGTTAGCAGTGTTACTACAACTAGAAATTTAGCAGCCATTATCTTTGGGTTGGTACTGATTTTTTTTTTTCCCCCATTCTATGTAATTTCCCCCTACAGTGTAATAGAAAAACTCAGTATTTCAGTGAACCTGATATTCTTGCCAAATTAACTATTTTCTTTATCAAATAGTACTTGCTCTGTGGTTAAATTATAGAGAACCCAATCTTTAACTAGCAGAAAAATAAAAACCCTGTGAGGATAATTCAAGTGTGAAGTTCTTAATGGCTTCATTGTGATTTCTGAGAGGACCTACTTTTTCACAGAGGCATAGGATAAAAAAAAGAGTGCCCACACAAGGTAGTCAAGATTTCCACATGTTAGAAGAGCAGGGGAGCCTCTTATCTTCCTCTGACCTTCTTTCACTGCACACAGCGAATGGAAACAATGTCTCCTCCAAATTATTCTTCATATTTGACCCATCATTTCTAGACTGGAGACTCACCATCTGGTCTACCTCATTACTACATACTCCACCTTGCTTTATTACCTTTACATCCTTCCTCCTACACCCTATTTTGTACTCTGTGGATGTCTATTTCAAACATGATTTTCCTTTCTCACTTTGCTTTTGAAATACCTAATACCAGGTACCAAATTGCATGTAATGTTAGAGCCACCCAATGTTTAAACTTAAAATCCCAGGCCTTACTAAGTTAATTATGGGGTATCTCTCTGATTCATATGTTTCTAGCCTATCGTGCATTCCTCAGGCATTTATACCTATTTTTATTTCCACACTACACTTTAACATTCAGTTTATGTTGTTGTTGTTGTTATTATTATGTGCCATCAAGTCAGACCTGACTCATAGTGACTCCTTCTTGGGTTTCTGAGCCAGTATCACTACAGAAGTAGATTGCCCAACCTTTCTACCCAAATCATATTTGGTACTTTAAGAATATAGTATTGCACTATGTACATGGTACATATTTCAATTCAATTATCAGTAATTCAATTTTAAGGAAATATACCTTGGATGGCAAATGACCTTATCTTTTTCAGCCTCTCCTTGGAAGGAAGGTTGGGCAATCTACTTTTATAGTGATGTTGTTTTTGTTGTTGTTATGTGCCATTGAGTTGGACCTGACTCACAGCGACCCTTCCTTGGGTTTCTGAGGCGGTATCACTACAGAAGTAGATTGCCCAACCTTCCTTCCGAGGAGTGGCTGGTAGGTTTGAACTGCCAGCCTTCTGGTTAGCAGTCAGGTGCCTTAGGCACTACTCTACCAGAGCTCCTTTCTATAGTGATACTGCCTCAGAAACCCAAGGAGGGGTCACTATGAGTCAAATCCAACTCAAAGGTAGTGAGTTTGGTTTGGAATTTACTATCAAATAGATTGACTTGTTAGTATTCAAGTAACTCAACCAAATGGTCTTGAGTATTCTGGTGTGTAAAAATGATAACTTGTTTTGGACATCCTGTTCTATGTACATTTGGCATTTTAAATAAATATGGATATATATAAGTACCATCTGGTAAATTCATTCAGTACACATATATAATTCATTAATAATCATACATTAAAAAAAAAAAAAAAACTGTGAATCTATGATCTCTGAAATATAATTTTTTTTTTTTTTGGCCCCACTGTCTCACTGAAAGGAGTTTTGATGGCACATTGGTTAAACATTCACCTATTAACCAAAGGTCAGAAGTTCAAACTCACCAGCTGCTCTGTGGGAGAAAGATGAGGTAGTCTACTTCTGTAAAGACTGACAGCCTTGCAAACCCTAGAGGGCAGCTCTACTCTATCCTTTAGGGTCACTATGTGTCAGAATTGATGTGATGGCATTGAGTTTTTTGGGTATGTCTCATTGCATGGGCAATGAAGTGTAAATATAATAATCCATGTGTTAGCAATTATGGATGAGATTTTCCTATATGTTTCAAACACTACGGGGCAGTTCTACTCTGCTATGTAGGGTCTACATGACTTGGAATTGATTCAATGACACCAAGAAATTATATGGTAGGACAAATATGGGATAAATACAATGGGATATAGTGGGACACCCATACTCATCTCTTAATTTTTAGTATTGTGGTGTTTTTTGTATTGCTATGATGCTGAAAATTATGTCATCAGCATTTGAAATACCAGCAGGGTCACCCATGGGGGCAAGATTTAAGCAGAGCTTCCAGGCTAAAACAAACTAGGAGGAAAGGCCTGGTGATCTGCTTTTGAACATCAGCCAATTAAAATCCTATAAATAAAAAAAAGAATATTGTCAGATATAATACTAAAAAGGTGAATCCTCCTAGGTAGGAAGGAACTACCCAATAGCCAGAAAATGAATCCACACATGTTAACCACCAAAAATACCACTGGAATGGGCAACCTTTCTTTTTGTTAAATATAAGGTCACAATCAGTTGAGGGCAACAAACAATAGCAAAATAGTGAGATAAAATATAATATTTACCAGAAGACCAGATTCCAGCTCTAGATCTGCCTATATATATATATATTTTAATCATAAGATCAATCATAGTTCAATGCAGGCACCAGAAAATCACTTCTTGTTGTTGTTGTATGTGCCATCGAGTCGGCCCCGACTCATAGCGACCTCTCCTTGGGTTTCCAAGGCAGTATCACTATGGAAGTAGATTGCCCCATCTTCCTTCCGAAGAGTGGCTGGTGGGTTTGATCCACCAGCCTTCTGATTAGCAGTCAAGTACCTTAAGCACTATGCTACAAGAGCTCCAGGTAGTCAGAAAAAACAGAAGAGTTTAAATTATAATTTATTCACTTATAAAATATTCGACAGGATTGAGTAATTGAAATCAGGAAGTTATCACCTGTACAATTGCTTTAAAGAATGTACAATAATGTCTGTGATTAAGGAATCAGGGGAGTGAATTCAGGAAGCCCCTGAGGTTATCACAGTGGCAAATATAAAGGTGGTGACCCTTTTCCAAAGGGATCAAAATTTCAATAGTTTTATATATATGTGTGTGTGTGTGTGTGTGTGTATGCATATATATATGCATATATATGAGTAATGTTTATTTTTCTAGTTCTGTGAAAATTTTACTCCATATCTTATGACCTTCAACTAAATTATAAAGTTAACAGCACTAATATATTTTGCTTTACATAGAAGTTGAAAGGGAAAGGCAAACAGGATTATGTGTGTGTTTGTGCACGTGTATGCATGTGTATAATAGAACAAAGAAACACGTATGGATAGTGTGGAAGAGATATTCTTCACTATTTTGTGTTCCGATATATTTTTAACCTCTTCTGAGGTTAGGGAGGAACCATGTGATTTTTACTGGACACTAGTTTGTGAGCTGCAGTGATGAGTTTCATTTCAAACCCAAGATATATGATAGTTAGTGTGAGTTCTCCATATTTCCTTTTGTTTCAGTAGGTCTGGAAGCCATGTGTAGCAGATGCTAGCTATGAGTAGGAAAAGTTGAGTCCCCCAGTCTCTGTTTGAATAAAGCTGCCCTGATGAACTGCCTGACCTGCAACAAACTTGGCATGACTTAAATTATGTGTTAAACCACTGAGATTTCCAGGTTAATTTATTATCTTAACCAAAGATGGTCTGTAGTTCCCAGGTAGATATTATAGCCCCCGATTCTCCTGCTAATTGGGAGTTATACATTTTTCCTTTAATAGCCATTCTAATTTGTCCTTTGCCTTCAGTTAATTCAACTGAGCAGAATTCTTTACCTGGTGAAGTAGAGCCAAATTCCATTGCTAAGAGGATTAGATTTGTATTGAGTTGCTGTACCTTCTGTTATTTTTCACAACTATAAACTACCAAAGAGGTACACCTAATTACTCCCAGAAGATTTCATGGTTTCCAGATATATCCTTCCTTCTTTTTTATGTGTTGTTGTTGTTGTTGTTATGTGCTGTCAAGTCAGACATGACTCATAGCAACCCCTCCTTGAGTTTCCGAGACAGTATCACTACAGAAATTGATTGTCCCATCTTCCTTCTGAGGAGTGGCTGGTGGGTTTGAACCACCAGCCTTCTGGTTAATAGTCAAGTGCCTTAGGCGCTATGCTACCAGAGCTCCTTTTGTGTAGCAATAAACTATTTACCTTAAATAACAAGGATTAAAACTTCCAACCAATTCAATAATCTCCTTTTTCCTCAAAAGTGTCTAAATTTCTAGTTATTGTGTTTCCTGGATAATTATTTTGTCTCCTGGTAGGAATATATATATATTTTTGAACTAAGACCTCTCTATAATATGAACATGAAGTCATTAGTGTTGTTGTTAGGTGCCATTGAGTCATCTCTGACTCATACCCATTCAATGCACAGCAGAACAAAACTTCACCTGGTCTTGAGCCAGCTCCTTGATCCTTGCGGTACGTGAGCCAATCGCCACCACCACCATGTCAATGCATCTCATTAAGGGCCTTTCCCTCTTTCGTGGACCCTCTACCTTACCAAGCATGACATCCTTCTCCAAAGAATGGTCCCTTCTGACAATGTGACTAAAATAGGTGAAACGAAGTCTGGCCATTCTCACCTCCAAGGAGCATTCTGGTTGCACTTCCTTCAGGACAGATCTTCTGGTTCTTTTAGCAGTCCATGACACTCTCAGAATTCTTTGCCAACGCCACAACTCAGAAGCATCAATCTTTCCTCGGTCTTCCTTATTTATTGTCCAGCTCTCACATGCATATGAGGTGACTGAAAATATCATAGCTTGTGTCAGGAGCACTTTAGTCCCCAAGGAGACATCTTTGCTCTTCAGTACTTGAAAGAGGTCCTTTGCAGCCAATTTGCCCAATGCTACATGTCCTCTAGGAGCTCTGGTAGGAGAGTGCCTAAGGCACTTGAATGCTAACCAGAAGGCTGGCTCAAACCCAACAGCCACTCCTTGGAAAGAAGGTTGGGCAATCTACTTCCATAGTGATACTGTCTCAGAAACCCAAGGAGGGGTCGGTATGCGTTGGGTCCAACTCAATGGCACATAACAACAACAGCATGTCATCTGATGTCCTGACAGCTGCTTCTACTGGTGTCAACTGTAGAACCAAGCAATGTGAAATGTTTGACAACTTCAATCTTTTTCACCATTTATTGTGATGCTGCTTATAGGTGCAGTTGTGAAGATTTTTGTTTTCTTTATATTGAGATGTAATCCATACTGCAGACTGTAATCTTCAGTCTTCATCAGTAAGTGCTTCAAGTCATCCTCATTTTCAGCAAGCAAAATAGTGTCATCAGCATATATCACAGGTTGTTAATGAGTCTTCCTCCAATCCTGATGCGACATTCTTTTTCATATTGTCCAGCTTCTCAGATTATTTGCTCAGCATACAGATTGAATAAGTATGGTGAAAGGATACAACTCTGATACACTCTCTTCTTGATTTTAAACCATGCAGTGTTCCTTTGCTCTGTTAAACAACAGCCTCCTGGTCTATGAACAAGTTCCTCATCAGTACAATTAAGTGATCTGGAATTCCCATTCTTCTCAATGTTATCCACAATTTGTTATGATCCACAAAATCAAATGCTTTTGCACAGTCAATAAAACACAAACAAACTTCCTCTGGTATTCTTTGCTTTGTGCCAAGATTCATCTGACATCAGTAATGATATCCTTCATTCCACATCCTCTTCTGAATCCAGCCTACACTTCTGAAAGTTCTATGTTAATATACTGCTGTAACTGTTTTTGAATTATCTTCAGTAAGATTTTACTTGTATGGGATATTAATGATATTGTTTGATAATTTTCACATTGTGTGGGATCACCTTTCTTTGGAATCGGTACAAAAAGTTATCCAGGTAAGGGGTGGGAGGCAGGCATGCCCCAGGTCCCATAGCCAGTAGAGGGAGGTGGAGAGCACTCGGGACCACAAAATCTGCAGGATCCAGGTAAAGGGCTCAGGATCCCAGTAAGGGTCTCAGGATCCACGTAAGAGGTGGAAGGCAGACAGGCCTCAATCTCCAGAGCCAGGAAAGTGAGGGGAAGAGTGCCAGGGACCACAAAAGTTGCAGGATCCAGGTAGAAATTAGGTAAAGAGAGGGTGGAGAGGTTTCCAACAGATAAGGGAGACAGACTTGTCTGTCAGTTTGTCATCCTATGTGGCTTTTATGTAGTTGGGAGGCTATGCCAGTGGTGTTTCAAACACCAGCAGGGTTTCACATGGTGCACAGGTTTCAATGCAACCTACAGACTAAGACAGACTAAGAAGAAGGAAGAGGCCTTCCACTTCTCAAGAACTTGGCCGGGGAGAACCTTATGAATAGCAGAGAAGGTTATGAGTATAGGGAGCAAAAATTTTGCAAGTGGAGTATTATGTGCAACAGTGAGAGATGTTACATCTATTCTTATATTTTCATTTGTTAATCTATATAATTTATGTAAGGAATAATAAATATTTATTTAAATATTTATTTTTAAATATTTTAAATATTTAATTGAGTAATGATTTAAATATTCATTACTCAATAGTTTAGAACACATTACATATGTTATAGGCATCATTCCAGACTGGAAAGGTGCTGCTTCCAAACCAGTATCATAACTGAGTCTTCGATAGTTCTCTATTCTATGAAACCATTATACTTAAAAGTGATGGTAACACCAGTGAATCTCACAGACTTCTTCATCTATTACCTAATTTATTTTTCAGTAGAGAGATGGCTTATCAGAATCAATATTTTGTGGGATACTGTGGTAGTGAATAGGCATTGAGGAAGTCTACAGGTGGTTGTTGTTGTTATGTGCCATTGAGTAGGACCTGACTCATAGTGAACCCTCCTTGGGTTTCCGTATCACTACGGAAGTAGATTGCCCAACTTTCCTTCCCAGGAGTGCTACAGGTGGTAGTACTCTTAAAATTTCTTCCAGTCCCTCGAAGTAATTCCTTCTCCATCTTATTTAAGGTTCAGTAGAGTCTATAATGATGTAGTGTTTTAAAAATGCCAAGATCAGACGAAATATTGCACTAGGTAAATCTGATGCAAAAGACCTCTTTAAAATTCTGAAGAGCACAGATGTCTCTTTGAAGACTAAAGTGTGCCTAACCCAAGCCATGGTATTTTCAATTGCCTCATATGCATGTGAAAGCTGGACAACGAATAAGGAAGACCAAGAAGAGTTGACACTTTTGAGTTGTAGTGCTGGGAAGAATACTGAAAGTACCATAGACTGCCAGAAGAATTAACAGATCTGTCCTGGAAGAAGTGCAGCCAGAAAGTTCCTTGGAAACAAGAATGGTCAGACTTCATCTCACCTACTTTGGTCATGTTTTCAGAGGGGACCACTCCCTGGAGAAGGATATTGGTAAAGTGGAGGGTCAGTGAAAAAGGAGAAAGTCCTCAAAGAGATGGATTGATACAGTGAATGCAACAATGAGTTCACATATACCAAGGATTGTGAGGCTGGCGCAGGACTGGGCAGTGTTTCATTCTATTGTACATAGGGTTGCTATGCGTTGGAACTGACTTGACAGAACCAAACAACAACAACATTTGTGAACAAGGAGCATAATTGTTTTCTTCAATCAAATAGATATAAATGTTCTTCCATGATGCTATAAGTATTGCTTAATGGAGAGATCACAGTGCAGCAGAAATCTATGCAGAGGGGTTGGGATTCAACTACTCATCAACTTAACTGAATCATCAGGTTATGTTCAAGTTGTATCTCATATATGATTCTTCTATTGAAAATGGATTATTGTTCTGAATGTCCAACTTCAGGACATGGTGGATCAGATAACAGCTCCTGAGGGCAACTTACTTGACATGATTATTTGATGTTCTATGAATATCAGAAGATGTTTTTCAAAAGCAGAAAAGTCAATTTACAAAGATATCAGGGCATTTTTTTTTTTTTTTTTAATCTAAGGCCTTATGCTGAGTTTTGCCTACAGACATTTTAAGCAGTATAGAAACTGCTGAGTGATATGGTCCAAGTGACATAGAGATTGTCAGATTTGGAATATTTGGCTCACAGTTGAGAAACATAAATCCAATGCATTTTGAGTCAAAAATTCCGAAGAGGCCTGGTGAGCACTGTATCTTTTTTCTTAGTGGAAAGGTGTGCATGGTGCATCAATTTTTCTTTCACTTTGAAGGGGTTAGACCAAAGTGTCCAAAACCACTAATTCCCAGAAGTTTACTAGGATATTGTCACATGGAATTTTTGTAATCTTTTTCTAAAAAAGTGTGGCCATTATTATCTTTTTTTTTACAAAACCACAGTCATTAATAATATGTCCTATTATTTCCTAATTAACAAGTACTATCAGACTAATTTAATCAACATACTGCACACCTATGATTCCCAGAGCCTAAGGAGATTTGGTATAACATCAAGGCAAGAAAGGAAAAATGAGCTATTATTACTTGTTCTACATGATTTTATATGTTAAAGCAAATACTTCTTAGGTTTTCTATTATTGGCTGGGAAAAAAAAAAAAAAAAAGCATATTTGCCAAACTGATAGTCATTCATCAGGTACCAGAGATTAGGTTGTTTGATAATTCTGGAAACAACATATGTGGAACAGTAGCTGCATTTGAAGACACATTTACATTACATTTAGGATCATATTCTATATTTTATCAAAATCTGTTTAGCTTCTGTACAAGAAAAACAGAAAAATAAATAAAGATGTGACATGAATAACCCTCTCTATATTTCTATCAAGTATATTATGATAGCACAAATTTCTACAAGGTTTCTTTTTTTTTTTTTCTGGAATGTGGTATTCCTTATAATTTAGTAAGCAATTCCTATTTCACAGAACTCCACTTGTTCCTTCTATCAAAAATTTAATCTATCATTAAATGGATAAGTGAATCAATAGGGTAAGTAATTTCTGTTCCTTAAAATATCCATTACCACTATTCTTTTAGGAATCAGACAAAACCATAGGAGGGACTGTGAGTACACTGCATAGACTGTGAGATGGACTTAAGTCTAACCTCCAATTATCATAAGGTCCCACACATTTACAGGGAGACCAGAGTGCATGGTGTTCTCTATCCCAGGGGATAAAATTACCTATGAATTATTTTCCTGTAATTCTAATAAAAGCTGAATAACTTACTTTCTCCTTTGTGGTCTACTGGTAAACAACCTTTGGTAGAAACTAGGAGGAATTGTCACTAACTTGTGGCAATATTATAGGTGAATTCACTAAGAGTTAGAGTCTCTAGGTATGTGAAATGACCCTGACCTAGAAGGTGGTGAGAAAGCAGTGTAACTCCAGTCTATTCATCTATTTAGGTCCTAAGGGTCACATGATTAAATATCCACACCATAATTAAACAATTGTAATGACTTCTGTAACCCTTTTTCATTTACGATAACACACCAATTTTGTCTGAAGCAGTTAAGTACTTCGACTTATCCTTTGAGACTGCTTGATAACATCATCCTCATTGAAATTGGGAAGGCAATTCCAATGGCAATATCGCCCAACTTCACCTCTGACCTTCAGAGGACACACGCTGCTGTGTTCTCAAGGATACTGATTTTCCACTTACCAATGTACTTACTGCCTTTGTGAAGGTAATGATACTTGAATCTTCTTGGGGTCATAACAACTGTGTGATGGGTGAACCACAGACAATAAATCCTCTCCAACATTTCTGTTTCCTAGAGTGTTTGTACTTATTAGTCCTCAATAAAACAAGAATAAACTGGCACCTCGATCTCAAAAATGTATGTTGCATTTGAGTCTACATTTTAGCCAACAGTAAGAACAAAGTGAGAACATTCCCAGGGACTTGAACTAGTCTATTAAAAAACATGATTTTTCATGAGCATTTAATAATGAGCTGCTAGCTGAAAGTATAGTGGTTCAGGTCCACTCACAGATGCATCACAAGAAAAGCCTGATGATCTACTTCCAAAAAATTCTCCATTGAAAACCCTATGGAGCACATTTCTACTCTGAAACACATAGGGTTGCCATAAGTCCAAAACTACTGAATGGTAACTGGCTTTGGTTTTGGTTTATAAAGTTAATCTAACCCCAAATTCCCTTCCTTTTTCACTTGTACCAAACATTTGTAGCCCATTTGCACACATATTCTTTATGTGTGTATATGCATTCTCAGGCACACACATATACATATATGTTGCAAGTTTTAGTATGTCAGCTATTACCTGTGAATGTAATCCTGTCTGAAAATAGGGGTTTCTTTTGATATGTTAATGATATCATACCACAGTAAGGTCACACCTAAATTTAACCACTTCTGAGTCATGTCTTATAATGGAAGTACAGACACAAAGAAACACATGCTAGAAGAGACTATATGAGAATCTGAACAAAAGGTAAGGAGTACCATGAAATACCCTGGCAACCCATAAAGAAACTTGGAAAGAATTTCCTCTAGAACTGACACCCTGACTTGAACTTTTAACCAGAAAGAATATCCCTGCTGACACCCTAGTCTAATTCTGACTACTAGTCTCTGTAAGTGTGAGAAAATAAATACATATGTATTTCTTTATAGCCACCAACTTGTAGTATTTTGTTAAAGCAGCACATGAAAAATAAGACAATGCTCTATAATCATTCTGTTTCCTCTTTTTCTCCTGATTTTATATAGACTATATATGTTCTCTTTGAAGACCAGGGATTTTGTAATGTATTTCTATCTACGATTATAAAATATATGACTTTATTAGTAAAGATCCCAAATGCTACACAATCGCCATATAATTAATCTGTGAGACACAGAAAATCACTTAAAGATATATTTGAAAGATTTATGGACATGTTTAGATAACAGTCCTACTGTAATTTGTGACTTAAAATTTGTGTAACCAAAATATTCTAGGGTAGCATACAGTAAAAATTTAACAAATTTTAATAAGTTTACATGAAACCACCTTCCTATAATGTTGTTACATGGTTAATCAACCAATATATTTTATTTCATGCCATGAAAATCATTTGATTTATTATTTTATTTCTTAATTAGGTTGAAAATGGCACCTTTATTTTTATTTTTCTTAAGAGACTTTCAGATAATAAAGCCCATTGATATGGTAATATAAGTAAAGTATTGCACAATTATACTTCATTCTTTTATGGCAAGAATAAGTATAGAAAGAAAAATAAAGAATGACATTGTAGTGTGAAAGGCAGTAATGTTGGCTGAAATAGTATTATTTTTATATTTCTAGAAAACATTGACCTAAAGATCATTTGTCCCTAAATATAAAAATATCAAATATATCATTTTCATCCTGAAAAATTAACCTTAAATTTCAGGTGAATATAGGAAATGTTTGTAATAAAAATGAGAAAGGAAACAAGAGATTTTAGAATATGTAATAGTAAATGGTTATTAAACTTAACTTTAGGAAGCAATAGAGTTAATTGGGGAAAATATATATTTTATTTATACTGTGATAATAGACAATTTTAAAAAAATCCTAGACCCTGAGGTGTTAATAAACCATAACAAAATATTTCATTAAGTTTGCCAGTTCTTCCCATGAAGGTTCTGCGTATAGCTGTTGTATCTGTGGCATTTGTGAATACAGACTCTAAAATTTAAAAAGTAAACAACCAATCCATGGTGTCAGAATTAAAAGTCAACATACTTGAAAAATAAATGTAAAATGAACTCAAATCACCTATTTATTCTCAAATAAAAAATATTACCAAAGGATTTTCTTCTTGACTAATTTCATTTACTTTTAAATTAAAAATGTGAGACATATAAATAAAGTCTGCAATGTCTATTCTATTACTATTATTTTTAACAAAAACATTTTGAATATATGAGTACTTTATAGTGTAAAACACCATTTTAAGCATTTTTGATGTTTTATTTTATTTAATCCTCTTATTATAAGTTATATACTCATATTTGTATTTTACAAATGAGAATATACTGGTTTTGAGATATTAAAAATATTTCCCAAGTTCACAGAGTAAATAATCTAGCTAGAAGTTAAGTTTTGTATTTTTTTTTACTTCAGATTCAATATTATTTAACATTATACTATGAAGTTCTTTTCCTAAA
Organism: Orycteropus afer afer; assembly: GCF_000298275.1. Lineage (NCBI taxonomy): Eukaryota > Metazoa > Chordata > Mammalia > Tubulidentata > Orycteropodidae > Orycteropus > Orycteropus afer. Next base: position 16,936,708 of record NW_006921612.1, on the reverse strand, counting down.
TGTCTCCATTAAATAACAATTTTGCCTGAAATAATTTTAGTGTATTTTTTACTGTAGCTGATGGTTAAAATAAATAAATAAATAATATTTGTTCTCTTTGAAATGACGTGAGTACAAAACTCAATGAATGTGCTTATACTTGTGCTTCTAAGAAAAACAAATTCTCTCTCTCTCTCTATGGATCTCTTTGCTAGTTGCACCCATATTGGCAGTGACTCTTGGCAGCTACCTTATATACAAAAGAAAAAAAGCTACCTGGTCCTATAACATCTACTTGGCCGTTAATATATTTGAATACTTCCAACCTGAGAGAGTCATCTTCCAGCAGCACCATATCAGACAATGTTCTGCTATGATCCACATTTGGAGTATCGCACTGAGTAAAGTTTGTCGAGCTGGTCTGGGGTGGCAAATTCAGTTTCTGTTTGTTTGAAAATGTCTTGATTTCACGGTCATTTTTGAATGACAACTTTGATAGGTAAAGAATTCTTGGTGGTAATTGTTTTCCTTCAATATTTTATAAACGTCACTTCATTTACTTTTGGCCTCTAGTCTCTGAGAGAAATCCATATTTATTCTTATAAATGGTTTTGGTAGGTTATATTGCATTTTTCTCTTGCTGCTTTCAGAATTCTGTCTTTGTCTTTGGTTTTCAAGAGTTTTATTAAGATATGACACAGAGTTGATCTTTTTTTGTTTTATTCAATTGGGATCTGTGTAGCATAATGTATTTGCAGGCCTAGCTTTCTGTTCAGATATGGGAAATACTCTCTGAATATCTCTTGGAAAATCATTTATATGCCTTCATTGTCATCATTATGCTTTGAGATTCCAGTATTTCTAATGTTAGATTTTTCAATTGAATCCTATATTTCCTTTTGGGTTTGTTCATTTCATTTTTTTTCCCCATGTTCAGTTATTTTGTCTAGTTCATTTGCTCACTCTTTGTATGTTTGATGGTTTTTTAGTGTTTCTCTTGCTTTTTCAAACTCAGTTGTTTTATTTTTTAATTCCAGTAGTTCTCTCTTTTTTTTCATCATGTTTTCAGTGTCTATGTTGAGCCTCCTAATTGTTCCTATACTTGTTTCCTCATCTCCATTAATTTGTTTTCTGTGTGCTTTGTGTTTTTGTTAAACATATTTATCCCTGTAGTATGAAAACTACCAATTCTTTCCATTATTCTGGCTTCCATAGGAGAAATTTCTCCTTCTCCTTCTTTTGCTTTTGACAAGAACTTCTTTTGTGATTTTTTGTGTTTTACTATTTTCTGTTGTAATTGGGCCATTTTATTATCTTTTTATTTTTTTATACTTTGAATTTGTATTTTTATTTTTGTGAGATAATATTCTGATTGGATGCCCTAGTGGTGTAGGGTCCAATTTTCCAACAGCAAACTGAATGTCCAGGACCCACACACCCATCAGACTCTCTGTTGCAAAGTTCCAGCAACCTGCCTATACAAAGATTCACAGCTCTGGAACCCCACTTGGCAGCTCCACATAGTCTCATCAGAAGAAAGCAGCCAAATACAAATAAAAGAAAACTTTAAATTAGAACAAAAAAAGAAAATATGAAAGAGTTAAAAAACAAATAACAAAATTAGTGAAGTTGATGTTGTTTTCAGTAATAACATTAAATGGAAATCATCTAAATGCTCCATACAAAAGAGAGAGTGTGGCAGAATGGATTTTAAAAAAATTAATCAATAAACATGATCCATCATTTTATTGTCTACAAGAAACACATTTTAGACATAAGGATGTTGTTGTTGTTGTTGTTATGTGCCGTCGAGTCGGCCCCGACTCATAGCGACCCCTCCTTGGGTTTCCGAGGCAGTATCACTACGGAAGTAGGATTGACCAACCTTCCTTCTGAGGAGTGGCTGGTGGGTTTGAACCGCCAGCCTTCTGGTTAGCAGTCAAGTGCTTTAGCCACTATGCTACCAGAGCTCCTATAAGGATGTTAACAGACTGAAAAAAAAGGAAATGGAGTTAAATATTCCATACAAGCATTAAAAGAATACAGAAGGTATAGTCATACTGATATCAGCTAAAAAAGAGTTGAAATAAACATGAACTACAAGAGATAAAGAAGGATATTACATAATAACAAAAGGGTCAATCCAGCAAGAAGGCATACAAATATAAGTACATATGCATCTGACAGTAATGAACAAAAACACATGAAACAAGTACTAATATGAAAGGAGAAATAGATAACTTCACAATTATAGTAAGACTTTCAGTTATAGAAAGAATATATAAAAAGAAGATCTCAAGGACACTGAAAATTTAAATAAAACCTTACGTCAATTGGACCTAATACACAGCTCAAATTTTCCATAATATATGCTATGCTAGAACACAAACAAGACTCAACCAAATTAAAATGATTGAAATCATACAGAGCATCTTCTTTGACCATAATAGTATGAAACTAGAAATCAACATCAGAAAAAAAATGAATGTTGTTGTTGTTGTTGTTGTTGTTGTTAGGTGCCGTTGAGTCGTCTCCAACTCATAGTGACCCTATGCACAACAGAACGAAACACTGCCTGGTCTTGTGCCAGCCTCATGATCCTTGCTTACGTGAGCCCATAATTGCAGCCACTGTGTCTATCCATCTCTTTGAGGGCCTTCCCCTTCTTCATTGACCCTCCACTTTACCAAGCATGATATCCTTCTCCATGGAATTGTTCCTTCTCACAACATGACTAAAATAGGTGAGATGTAGTCTGGCCATTCTCGTTTCCAAGAAGCATTCTGGTTGCACTTCTTCAAGGACAGATTTGTTAGTCCTTTTGGTAGACCATGGTACTCTTAGCATTCTTCTCCAACACCACAACTGAAAAGCATCAACTCTTCTTCGGTCTTCCTTATTCATTATCCAGCTTTCACTTACATAAGAGGCGATTAAAAGTACCATGGCTTGGGTTAGCACATCATAGTCTTCAAGGAGACATCTTTGCTCTTTGTCACTTGAAAGAGGTCTTTTGCAGCAGATTTGCCCAATGCATTACATTGTCTGATGCCTTGATTGCTGCTTCCATTGGTGGTGATTGTAGAACAAAGTACTACGAAATCCTTGACACTTCAAACTTTTCTCCATCCATCATGAAGCTGTTTATTGGACCAGTTATGAGGATTTTTGTTTTCTTTATGTTGAGTTGTAATCCATATTACAGACTGTTATCTTTAATCTTCAAGAAAAATAAATAAATACAATAAATACAAAATTCACTGCCATCAAGTCAGATCCAACTTACAATGACCTTTCCTTGGGTTTCCAAGGCAGTATCCCTATGGAAGTAGATTGCCCAACCTTCCTTCCAAGGAGTGGCTGGATTTGATCTGCCAGCCTTCTGGTTAGCAGTCAAATGCCTTAGGCACTATGCCACCAGAGCTTCTCAAAAGGAAACTAAATACAGACACACATCACATCACTTAACTTCCAAAATACATTCTGTGATATAAAACATAATACAATTTGAATGTTGTGAAAGCACAATACATTTTTTTTTAACTTTTATTGTGATAGCATGAAAGTTAACAGATAAATTGATTTTCCATTCAATAATTAATACACACTTTGTTTCATGAAGATGTTTGCAATCCCCACAATGGAACACTTTTTCCACTTCTTCCCTGTGTTTACCATTTCCATTTGTCCTTCTTTCCTATCCTTTCCTACCTTCTGGACTTTATCCTGGGACAAAAGCTGCCCTTTTGATCTCATATGGTTAATTTTCTAAGGAGTGTGCACTGTCCTGGTGTTATGGTTCACCTCATATTTCTGTCTATTGTTTGGCTAAAAGTTGAGCTGTGGGGGTGATTTTAGTTCTAGGCCTGAAAGATATCTAGGGGCCATAGCCTTGGTGGATCCAGAAGTCTCTACCAGACCAGCAAGTCTAATCTTTTTTTTTTTTTAATGACTTTGAGATTTTTTCCACATTTTTCACCTACTTTATACAGGACCATCTATTGTGTCCCTTTCATAGAGGCCAGCAGTGGCAACCATCTAGTTCCTCTGGTTTCAGTTTCGTGAAGGCTGTTTTATGCATCGTTGATTAGTTCTTTGGATTAGTTGTTTCCATGCATCTTTCATTTTGTTCATTATTCTTTGCTCTTCAGCACTTGAAAGAGGTCCTTTGCAGCAAATTTTCCCAGTACCATACGTCATCTGATGTCCTGACTGCTGCATCCACTGCCGTTGATTGTAGAACCAAGCAATGTGAACTCTTTGACAACTTCAATCTTTTCTCCATTTATTGTGATGCTGCTTATAGGTTTACTTGTGAGGATTTTTGTTTTCTTTATATGGAGAGGTAATCCACACTTCAGACTGTATTCTTCAATCTTCATCAGTAAGTGCTTCAAGTCATGCTCACTTTCAGAAAATAAAGTTGTGTCATCAGCATAACACAGGTTGTTAATGATTCTTCCTCCAATCCTGATATCACATTTGAGGATTATTTGCTCAGCATAAAGATTGAATAATTATGGTGAAAGGATACAATCTTGACACACTCCCTTTTTGATTTTAAACCATGAAGTGTCCCCTTGTTCTGTTCGAATGACAGCCTCCTGGTCCATGTACAAGTTCCACATGAGTACAATTAAGTGACTGGGAATTCCCATTCTTCTCAATGTTATCCATGATTTGTTATGACCCACACAATCAAATGCTTTTGCTTAGTCAACAAAACACAAGTCAACATCATTCTGGTATTCTTTGCTTTGAGCCAATATCCATCTGACATCAGCTATGATATCTTCTGTTCCACGTCCTCTTCTGAATCCAGCCTGCACTTCTGGAAGTTGTCAAGATACTGCTGCAATTGTCTTTGAATTATCTTTAGTAAGATTTTACTTGCATGGAATATTAACAATATTGTTCAATATTTTCCAAATTGTGTGAGATCACCTTTCTTTGGAATGGGTATAAATACTGATCTCTTCCAGCCAGTTGGCCAGATAGCTGTCTTCCAAATCTCTTAGCATAACTGAGTCAGTGTCTCCTATGGGGCATCCATTTGTTGAAACATCTTAATGGTTATTCCATCAATTCCTGGACCCTTGTACTTCCCCAATTCCTTCAGTGCAGCTTTGACTTCTTCCTTCAGTAACATTGGCTCTTGAACATGTGCCACCTACTGAAATGCATGAAGATTGACCAGTTCTTTTTGGTACAATGACTCTGTGTATTCCTTTCATGATCTTTTGATGCTTCCTGAATCATGCAATAATTTGTCCATAGTGTCTTTCAATATTGCAACTTGAGGCTTAAATTTTTTCTTCAGTTCTTTCAGCTTGAGAAATGCCAAGCGTGTTCTTCCCTATTGGTTTTGTAACTCCATATCTTTGAACATTTCATTACAGTAATTGCTTTGTCTGGTCAAGGTCCTCTTTGAAATCTTCTGCTCAGCTCTTTATCTTGTCATTTCTTCCATTAGCTTTAGCTACTCTCTGCTCAAGGGAAAGTTTCAGAGTCTCTTCTGACATCTATTTTGGTCTTTTCTTTCTTTCTCATCTTTTTAATGATCTCTTGCATTCCTCATGGATGATGCCCTTGATGTCATCCCATAATTCTTCTGGTTTTGGTCATTGGTGTTCAGTGCACCAAATGTATTTTTTACATGGTCTTTAAATTGAGGAGAGATATATTCAAAGTCATATTTTGGCTATTTTGGACTTGTTTTAATTGTCATCAACTTCATGTTGAAGTTATATATGAACAGTTGATTGTTTCACAGTCATCTCCTGCCCTTGTGCTGGCTAATGATATTGAGCTTTTCCATCACCTCTTGCCAATATATACTTAGTCTGATTCCTTTGAACTCCATTTGATCAAGCCCATGTAGATAGCTGTCATTTATGTTGTTGAAAAATGTATTTGCAATAAATAAGTGGTTGGTCTTGCAAAATTCTATCATGTGATCTCCAGCATTATTTCTGTCACCAAGAACAAATTTTCCAACAATTGGTGATTCCTCTTTGTTTCCAACTTTTGCATTCTAGTCACCAGTGATAACTAACTAACACATCTTGATTGCATGTTTGGTTAATTTCAGAAAGCAGAAGCTGATAAAAGTCTTCAATTTCCTCATCTTTGACTTTGGTGTTTGGTGCATAAATTTGAAGAATAGTCATATTAACTGGTCTTCCCTGTAGGTGTATGGATATTATCCTATCACTGACATCATTGTACTTCCAGACAGATCTTGAAACATCCTTTGTGATGGTGAATGCCATGATATTCCTGTTCAAATTGTCATTCATGGCATGGTAAATCATATGTTTGTCTAATTCAAAATGGCAAAAAACAGTCCATTTCATCTCACTAATGCCTATGATATCAATCTTTATGCATTCCATTTCATTTTTGACAACTTCCAATTTTCTTAGATTTGTACTTCATACATTCCATGTTCCAATTATTAATGGATATTTGCAGATTATTCTTCTCAATTTGAGTCATAACATGTCAGCAAATGGAGGTTTTGAAAGCAGCTCTTTCCCAGATGTATTTTGAGAGCTTTCTGACCTAAGGTGTTTGTCCTCCTGCACAATATCGGATAATGCTTCCAGGCTATTCATAAAGTTGCACAGTAATGTATCAGTAATGTAGCAGTGTTTCTCTGCTATTCATAGGTTTTTCCCTGGCCAATTCCTTGGGAAGTGGATGGCCTCTTCCTTCTTAGTCTATCTCAGTCTGTAAGCTGTGTTGAAATCTGTGCACCATTGAAATACCAGTGGCACAGCCTTAAGCCTCACAGCAACACACAATCCACCACAGTATGACAAACTGACAGACAAGTTTGTCTCCCTTAGCTGTTCAAAACCTCTCTGCTGTTCCCTTATATGGGTCCTTCCACTTCTCAGTCTTTCATCCCCCAGCTTTTCTTTCCTCTGCTTCCTGCCTCTTGGAGGTGAGGCCTGTGTCCCTCTCTTTACCTGGATCCTTCTTGCTGCTCAGTTTGTCATCTCCCAGCTTTTTTTCACCCATTTCCTGTCTCTTGGTGGTGGGACTTTTGTCCCTCCCCTTGCCTAGATCCCTGCCACTGCTCAGTCTGATGTCCCCTGGTTTTTCTTTAAAAAAAAAAAGAAGAAGAAGAAGAAGAAGAGGGTGTGGAATGAGGGATATTATGGCTGATGTCAGATGAATCTTGGCTCAAAGCAAAGAATACCAGAAAGATATTTACTTATGTTTTATTGACTATGCAATAACATTTGATTGTGTGGATCATAAAAAAATTATAGATAACATTGAGAAGAATGGGAATTCCAGAACACTTGATTTTCCTCATAAGGAACCTGTATATTGGTCAAGAGGCTGTTGTTTGAGCAAAACAAGGAGATTTGGAATGGTTTAAAATCAAAAGGGGAGTGAGTCAAGGTTGCATCCTTTTACCATACTTATTCAATTTTTATGCTGTGCAAATAATCCAAGAAACCATATTATGTGAAGAACCTGACATCAGGATGGGAGGAAGACTCATTAACAACTTGCAATATGCAGATGACACAAATTTCTGGCTGAAAGTGAGGATGACTTAAGCTCTTACTGATGATGATAAAAGACTACATACAGTCTGAAGTATGGATTACACCTCAATATATAGAAAACAAAAATCCTCACAACTGGTCCAACAAATGGCTTCACAGTGGATGAAGAAAAGTTTGAAGTTATCAAGGACTTCATATTATTTGTTTCTACAATCAACACCAATGGAAGCAGCAGGTAAGAAATCAGACAATGTATTGCATTGGGCAAATCTGCTGCAAAAGACTTCTTTCAAGTGATGAAGAGAAAAGATATCTCCGTGATGACTAAGGTCCACCTAACACAAGCCATGGTATTTTCAGTAGAAAATGCATGTGAGAGCTAAACAATGAATAAAGAAGACTGAAGAAAAGTTGATGCTTTTGAATTGTGGTGTTGGAGAAGAATCCTATGAGTACCAGGGACTGTGAAAAAAACTAACAAATCTGTCCTGGAAGAATGCAGCCAGAACGCTTCTTGGAAGTGAGAATGGCCAGACTTCATCTCACCTACTTTGATCATGTTGTGTGAAGGAACCATTCCCTGGAGAAGAATATCATGCTTGATAAAGAGGAAAGAAAGTCAATGAAAAAGGGGAATAGCTTCAAGGAGATAGATTGACACACTGGCTGCAGCAATGGGCTTGAGTATAACAAGAATCATAAGGGTGGCACAGGACTGGGCAGTGTTTTTTTCTGCTGTGCATGGGGTTGCTATGAGTTGGAGATGACTCTGCAACACCTAACAACAACAAGAAGGCTTGCTTTATGGCCTACCATATGGTCTATCCTGCAGAATGTTCCATGTACACTTGAAAAGAATGTATATTGTGCTGTTGTTCAGTGAAGTGCTCTGTAGATGTCTATAAGGTCAAGTTGGTGCCTTGTGTTATTCAGCTCTTTTGCATCTTCATTGAGTTTCTTCCAAGTTTTCCATCTTTCATTTAAAGTGGTATATTAAAGTCTCCTACTATGACTGTGGAGTCATGTATTTGTCTTTTCAATTCTGTTAAAGTCTTATTTATGAACTTTGGGGCTCTTTCATTGGCTCCATAGATATTTATTATCGTTATATCTTCTTGTCCGATTGATCCTTTAATCATTAAACAATGTCCTTCCTTGTATCTTACAGTGGTTTTTGTCTAAAAGTTAATTTTATCAGTAATTATTATTGTCACTTGTGCTCTTGTTGCCATTTCTTTGATATATCTTTTTCCAGCCTTTGATTTTTAATCTGTTTTTGTCTTTGTCTCTAAGGTGTGTCTCTTGTAGACAGCATGTTGATGTATTATGTTTTCTTATCTATTCTGGAACTCTCCATCTCTTGAGTGGTGTATTTAATCCATATACATTCAGTATAATTATCAACAAATATGAATTTGCTGCTATCATTTTGTTATGTTTTATTGTGGTGTTCTTGGTTTATATATAATTTTTTCTGTTGAACTCTTTTTGTTTATGAAATGTGTTACCATTTTCTTGGTTGGTGTTGTTTTGATATTTCCTGAATATTTATGCTTTCCTCTTTTTTATTGTGATGTGAAGGTTTATCATTTTTCTTTGAGGTTACCCTGTGATTTATAATATTCTCCTCAAGTTTAGCACAGTCCATTCTATTTTGCAATTATCTTGAATTCCTCACCCTTTAGAAGTTCTGTAACTACACAATTTTTCTCCCTCTTTTTGTTTTGTAGTTTTCCTCATTTGTCAATTGATGTCTCTGGTTCCCTGTTTACAATCTTGTAAGCTTATTTTACTTTGGATACTTCTATAACTGGGTTGGTTTTTGGGTTATGTCATCATGTGAATTAATGA
>NW_006921612.1:16919684-16926982 GCF_000298275.1 Orycteropus afer afer | reverse complement strand
ACCAACAAAGAAAGTTCCCTTCCATATATAAACTTTCCTTGACTTTTTACAACAATGAACTAATATTATATTTGTCCATTTGTGATTGACTTTCTTCACTCAGCATAATGTCCACCAAGTTCATCCATGTTATGTAGTATTTTGAAGGTTCTACGTTATTCTTTAGGGTTGCACAGTATTCCATTGTGTGTATGTACCACTGTTTATTTATCCATTCTTTTGTTGATGTGTTTCCATCTTTTTGCTATTGTGAATAGTGCTGTGATGAACATGGGTGTGCATACCTCTGCATTTGTCCTGGCTCTCACTTCTTCAGGATATATACCTAATAATGGGATTGTTGGGTCAAATGGCATTTCTAATTCCAATGATTTTAAGGAATCACCATACTGCTTTCCACAGTGGTTGTATCATTTTACTGTCCCCACAGCAGTTTATGAGCATCCCAATCTCTCCACATCCTTGCCACCCTTTGTTATTTTCTGTCTTGTTGAGCATTGCCATTAGTGGTGGGGTGAGATGGAATCTCTTTGTTGTTTTGATTTGCATCTCTCTGATGGCTAATGATTGTAAGCATTTCTTCATGTATTTGCTGGCCTCCTGAATATTCTCTTTGGTGAAATGTCCATTCATGTCTTCTACCCATTTTTTAATTGGATTGTTAATCTTTTTGTTGTTGTTGTTGAGGTGTTGGAGTTTTCTATAAATTTTAGACGTAAGTCCCTGGTAGCATAGTGCCTAAGGCACTTGACTGCTAACCAGAAGGCTGGCAGCTCAAACCCACCAGCCACTCCTCAGAAGCAAGTTTTGGCAATCTACTTCTGTAGTGGTATCACCTCGGAAACCCAAGGAGGGGTGGCTATGAGTCAGGTCCAACTCGATAGCACATAACAACAGCAATAACAACATGAATTTCTTGCTGTAATTTTGTTATGTGCTTTTTCATGGTGTTGATTTCTTTTTCCATATAATTTTCTGTGCTGGACTTGTTTTGTTCATGAATTGTGTTATCACTTTCTTTGTTGCTACTGTTTCAGTATTTGCTAAATATTTGCACTGGTCCTCTTTTGTATTTTGATGGGAAGATTTATCATTTTTCTTTGAGATTACCCTGTGATTTATAATTTCTTCCCAAGTTTAGAACAGTCTGGTCTACCTTGTAGTTGTCATGACTTCCCTACCACTTTGAAGTTCTGTAACTACACAGTTTTTTTTCCCTCTTTTTGATTTGTAGTTGTCTTCATTTGTCCATTGATGTCTCTGGGTCCCTGTTTACAATCTTACTGGCTTATTTACTTTGGATACTTGCATACCTGGGTTGGTTTCTGGGTCATGTCATCATGTGTGTTAATGGTCAGTTGTTGTTGGCTGTTGTTCCTTCTCTGTCCAAAGGGCTCCCTTTAGCATCTCTTGTAAGGTTGGTCTGGTTTTAACAAATTCTCTTAATTTCTGCTTACCTGGAAATGTCCTAATTTCACTATCATTTTTGAGGGACACTTTTTCTGGGTATATAATTCTTGATTGGGAATTTTTTCTTTCAGGGTTTTATATATATACTATCCCATTGCCTTCATGCCCTCATTGTTTCTGCCAAAAAAGCCATTCTTAGTCTTATTGGTTGACACTTGTAGGTAACTCTGTTTTCCCCATGCTGCTTTTAGGATTCTTTCTTTGTCTTTGGTTTTGGTGAGTTTGATGATGATATGTCTTGGTGATTTTCTCTTGGGGTCTATTCTGTTTAGGGTTCGTTGGACTTCTTGAATGGATATATTCTCATCTTTTATCATACCAGAAAAATTCTCTTCCAACAAGTCTTCAAACATTTTTTTCTGTGGATTTATTTGTCTCTTCCTGTTCTGGAATTCTGGTTACACGTAGGTTAGTTATTCCTTTTGATGGTAAACCACATGAACCTTTCTTCATTTTGTTTTGATCTTTTTTTCTGATTGTTCCCTTTCCAAAGAAGTATTGAAATGTTTGCCTTAAATCTCACTAATTCTATCTTCCATTGACTTAATTCTACTCATTTGCCCATTCAATGAGCTACCTATTTCTGAAATTTTAGTATTAATCTTCTGGATTCCTGTCTGTAGATTTTGTATCATTTCTAATTTTTCATTTATTTTGTCATTTTGTTCTTGTATTGTCTTTTGAAATTGTTCTAGGTTTTTCTCTGTGTTGTCTTCAATTTTGTCAGCATTTTCCTTGATCTGTCTCTCAAGTCATTGAAGACACCTAAATATAATTCTTTTGAATTCCTTATCAGGGAATTCCAATACTGTGTCTTCCTCAGGGATGTGTTTTGGGTCTGTATCCTGGTCCCTGGTTTCTTCTGCTTTATCTTGCTTCTTTGTGTGGACTGTGATGCTCTGTTGTCTCTGAGGCATTGTGACATGTTTTTATTTATGTTTAATTAGTGATTGATTGTTGGAATGACTTGCCCACAATCTTTATTTTCTTTGTTTTGTTTGTACAAAGCAGGGTATGTGTTTCTACAAAAGCAGGGTATTGTGTTGTGCTTCTCTGTTCACTAGTTGGCAGCAGTTATATGCTCACCTCCTGTCTCCTTTCCCTTTGTCTGTCTCTCATATATCCCTGCTGTCCTTGGCAAAGGGATCCCATTCTTAGTCCCTGGAATCTGAATAAGAATTATGTCACTTTAAAATCCAAAATACCCACCACTTGTAAACATTCAAAATGGCAGTACCCTTGGTCACTTTAAATATCCAAAATGGCCACTGCTTATAAACAATCAAAATGGCTGTGCTCTGTTGTTGTTGTTGTTGTTATGTGCTGTCAAGTCCTCTAGTCACTTTAAATATCAAAAATGGCTGCCACTTGTAAACCTTCAAAATAGCTGCACCTTTGGTCACTTTTAATACTCAAAATGGCTATCGCATATAAACAATCAAAATGGCCACAGCATGTAAACAATTAAAATGGCTGTGCCTTCTGGATAGCCGAAAGTTCACAGATTGGGTTGTCTCCCTCCTTGCTGTTTCCTTTCCCCATCATAGGCCACCAGTGCAGTCATTTCTGCAGCTCTTGGGGACCAGGGGAGATCTTTAGGTCAATTCCCAGGTCCCAGCACCACTTGGCAATATTCAGGTTGTTGGTACCGTCAGAGTAGCTGACAATCCACTGCTCTGATCATCTCCGTACTCACTGTTTTCATTGAGATTTTTCCACTAGTTGGCGCTGAATCCACTTCTGAATACTTCCTTTCAAAGATGAGGGCTCCAGGATTATCTTCTGTAGCTCTGTCATTTGGTTTCTCTTTTCTTTGTTGAAGAGGGTCTGTGGAGCTGGTCTGCTTATTCCGCCATCTTAATGGAAGTCCTCTTGTCTTTCAGGGTTTTATAGATACCATCCCATTGCTTTCCTGCCTGGAAGTTTCTGCTGAAAATTTAGAGCTTAGTCTGTTTTTTTTTTGTGATCCATGTTTTTTTGTTTTTTTTTTTTCATTGTACTTTAGATGCAAGTTTACAGAGCAGAGTTTGTTTTACATTCAACATTATGTGAACATTTAGTTTCACTCCTCATTTACCATCCCCAACCCTAACTGAGTCTCCTCCCTTCCCTGCCCAATAACCCCTCCTTCCCCCAAGCTCCTCATATTTTTGCATTTCTTTTTGTCTTACATTTCAGAGAATTCAGAGCTTAGTCTTATTGGTAGGAGCTCTGGTAGCATAATGCCTAAGGCACTTGACTGCTAACCAGAAGACTGGCGGTTCAAACCCACCAGCCACTCCTCAGAAGGAAGGTTGGGCAATCTACTTCCATAATGATACTGCCTCAGAAAATCAAGGAGGGGTTGCTTTGAGTTGGGCCTGACTCAACAGCACGTAACAACAACAACAACATTCTTATTGGTTACTCTTTGTAGGTAGCTTTTTGATTTTCCCATGCTACTTTCAGATTCTTTGTCTTTGGTTTTGGTGAGTTTGATGATGATATGTCTTGATGATTTTCTTTTGGGGTCTATCTTGTTGGGGGTTCATGGGCTTGTTGGACTTCTTGAATGGATTTATTCTCATCTTTCATCATATCATGGAAGTTTTCCTCAACTAATCTTGGACAATTTTCTCAGTGGTTTTCTTTGTCACTTCCTTTCCTGGAATTCCAATTACATATAGGTTATTCCTTTTGAGGGTATCCCAACCATATGAATCTTAGGCTTTGTTTGTTTTGTTTGGATTTTTTTCTGATTGATCCTTTTCCAAAGAATTATTCAGGTATTTCTCTCAATCTCGTTAATTCTATATTCCGTTGATTCGATTCTGCTCCTTTTCCTTTCAATGTGTTATCTATTTCTGAAAATTTAGTATTAATCCTCTGGATTTCTATGTCTATGTTTTATATAATTTGTATTTTTCATTTATTTGTTATTCAGTTATTGTATTGTCTTCTGAAATTTTTCTAAGGTTTTGTCTGTGTTTTCCTTAATTTTGTGGGTGTTTTCTTTGATATGTTTCTCAATTTGTTGAATGTACCTAAATATAATTCTTTTGAATTCCTTATTAAGGAGTTCCAATGCTGCTTCTTCCTCGGGGATGTGTTCTGGGTCAGTATCCTGCTCCCTGTTTCCACTGCTTTAACTTGTCTCTTTGTGTGGACTGTGAGAGTCCTTTTTCTCTTTGACATTGTGACTTAATTTATACTTAATTGGTGGTTGTATGTTGGAGTGAGCCATCAAGATTTTCTTTTCTTTCTTTCTTTTTTTTATTTATCTGAATAAGCCTGATTTTTCTGCTCCTCTATTCACTAGTTTGCTGCACTTATGCAGTCACCACCTGTCTCCTGGTGGGTGTTATAGAGAATGAGAGTGATTGCACAGATCTCTGTTTACTGTGAAGAGTAGTTAAGGGTAAGTAAGGCTCTTATTGGTGGTTTAGTGTCATTGGCCAGTTGGTGCAGGAGGAAATGGTGGCCCTCACTCAGTAAGTAGAGCTTCAGGAAGTGTGGGTGTGGTTGGGTCATATAAGCATGGTTCCTGTCTCCCACTCAGACAAAAACAACAATTGAAAAAGCATCAAAAAAGTAAAAACAAGAGGACAAAAGACTCACAGTGCATAAACATACAGGAACAATCACCAAAAAGAGGAACTAAAAAAAAAAAAAATAGGAAAGGCAATAAATGGGAGGAAATATTTAAAGAAATACTTAAAACAAGAAAAATATGAAGGAAAAAAAATATCTGGGGAGGAGGGAATAAGAGAAAAGAGGTAGAGTAGGAGAATAATGAAGAAAAAATATGGGAAAAAAATGCAAAAAAGAAAAACAAGGGATGGGAAGAACTACAAGAAAGAAAAAGAAAAATGTGAACCAGGAAAAGGAAATAGAGAAAAAGCCATAAACTAGAACCTGGGAATGGAGGAAGGAAGACCAATAATGAAAGGAAGAAAAAAAAAATAAAAAGAATAATTTTAAAACAGACAAATACAAACAACCTGAGAAAAAAAAAAGGAGGGGGCACCCAGGCTGCATCAGAGCACACAAACTGGGATGGAATTCCTGCTGGCCCAAAAGTTGGGTTGGGTGAGTAATGGCCACACTTCTGTTCACCAAGAGGATGTGGGGTATGAGAATAACAAGTAGAATATCACATCTTTCCCATCCTCAGTGTCCAGTATTTCTTTGTGATCCCCAGCAAGTGGAGCCTATTCTTAGGTCTCTGGAATCTGAGTGAATGTTGTCACTTTAAATAACTAAAATGGTTGAATGACTTGTAAACATTCAAAATGGCTGCAACCTCCAGACAGCCAGAAATCCACAGCTCAGTTTGTCTCCTTCTTTTTCTCCTGCTTCCTCTTTTATTCACCAGCCACAAGTGCAATCTTCTGTGCAGCTCCGGCTAGCAGGGCCAATTTTTAGGTTAATTCTTAGGTCCTAAATACTACTTGAAAACTTCCAATCTGTCCATGACATCCAGATCACTGACAGTCTGCAACTCCTTATGTCTCTTTTTTTTCTGTTTTCATGCAGGTTCTTCTACTGTTGTTGTTATGTGCCACTGAGTCGGGTCCAACTCATAGTGACCCCTCCTTGGGTTTCCAAGGCACTACACTACCAGAGATCCTGATTCTTTTACTAGTTGGAGTTTAGTCCACTTCTGTAACCTTCTTTTCAAAGTTCAGAACTCCAAGATTATCTTCTGCATCTGTGTTAATTAGTTCCTGTTTTGTTTGTTGAAGAGGGTCTGTGTAGTTTGTCTACCTGAACCTGGGGCATTGAGTTTATGGTAATTGTTGTAGAATATGTTAGAAAAGGATAACAATAATGGTTGCACTACATGAAAAATGTCACCTTTGTCCCTGGGCTTTAAATGTGGATGTTGTTATGTTGGAAAATGTCTCATTGTGTATTTGCTCACCACAATGTAAGAAAAGAGTCTACAAGTGTCACAACCTCATCTGTCCTGTTACCAGAACTAGATTGTCCCCAGCTACCACCACTGACTGTTATGATGTGGGTAACAATAGTTGTCCTGGAAAGAATGGGATAAAATTATAGAGCAGAACTCAAATTCTTATTGGGGAAAAAAAAATAAAAAAGCTAACTGGAATAGTAGAGATCCGAGATACTATATAAACCTAGAACCAGGCTTTTCCCCTGAGATCACCTTTTAGCAAAATAGTATAGCAACAAACAAAATAAAGAATATCATTTGTAAGACTGGTGCCCTACATAAAAATCATCAATATGAGACCAGAAGATCAACAGTTCCTCAAAAGCAAAGATGAGAAGGTAAGTGGGAAAGGAAATCAGAATAATGTAAAGGGAACAAATTGAAAACAATTAAAGAGAAGGTTGATAGAGTGTGATAAATGTAACTAATTTGTCTGGAAATTGTCAGTGGGAACCAAACTTGTTGTGTAAACATTCACCAAAAACTCAATAAGCTATTAATTTTAAAAACATATATAAATAAATAGGTATATATGTACACACACACACACACACACACACATTTTATATATATATATATTCAGAAGGAAGGTTAGGCAATCAATTTCCATAGTGATACCGCTTTGGAAAAACAAAGAAAGGGTCGCTATGAGTCAGACCCAACTTGACAGCAGTGTGTTTATATATATAATCACTCACTACCATAGAGTGCATTCCAACTCATAGCTGCTTCCATTGTGTTTCTAAGGTTGTAAATATTTATGGAAGTATATTGTCCTATCTTCCTTCATTGCAATGGCTGGAAGGTTTAAATCACTGACATTCTGATTAGCAGCCAAATACTTTATCCACCATGCCACCTGAGATTAAGTGTATATATACATATACAC
>NW_006921612.1:16907710-16919383 GCF_000298275.1 Orycteropus afer afer | reverse complement strand
AATCACACAGGAACTCTGGTGGCATAATGTTTAAGACATTTGATTGCTAACCAGAAGGCTGGTGGTACAAACCCACCAGCCACTCAGCCACTCCTTGGAAGGAAGACTGGGCAATCTACTTCCATAGAGATACTGCCAAGAAAAACCCAGCCATTGGAACTGACTTGATGGCAGTGAGTTTGGTTTTTCATTTATATATATCACTGAGTTGTGTACTCCAAAAAATTTGTGCTGTATATCCTAATTTCTCTGACTATGTTTATGATTCCATTTGGGACTGGGTTTTATTATTTTACACTAATGAGAGAGAATTAGTGTAGGATATGTTTTGAGTCAATCTCTTGTTGTGGTTGTTGTTGTTAGGTACCGTCAAGTCGTCTCTGACTCATAGTGACCCCATGCACAGCAGAATGAAACATTGCCCAATCCCTCACCATGATCCCTGCTATATTTGAGCCCATCATTGCAGCCACCATGCCAATCCATCTTGTTGAAGGCCTCTTTCATCGACCCTCCACTTTACCAAGCATGACATCCTTCTCCAGGGAATGGTCCCTTCTGAAAACAGGACCAAATAGGTGAGACGAAGTTTGGCCATTCTTGCTTCCAAGGAGAATTTCGGGTGCACTTCCTCCAGGAAAGATCTGTTAGTTCTTTTGGCAGTCCATGGTACTTTCAGCTTTCTTTACCAGCACCACAGCTCAAAAGCATCAACTCTTCTTCGGTCTTCCTTATTCATTGTCAAGTTCTCACATGCATAAGTGATTGGAAATATCATGGTTTGTGTCAGGCACATCTTAATCCCCAAGGAGATATCCTTGCTCCTCAGCACTTGAAACAGTTCCTTTGTGGTTGACTTTCCCAATGCTACACATTGTCTAATGGCCTGACTGCTGCTTCCATTGGCATCAATTGTAGAACCAAGCAACATGAATTCTTTGCCAACTGTAATCTTCTTTCCATTTATTGTGTTCATTGATCCAGTTGTGAGGATTTTTGTTTTCTTTATATTGAGATGTAATCCATATTGCAGACTGTATTCTTCAACCTTCATCAGTAAGTCCCTCAAGTCATCTTCACTTTCAGCAAGCAAATTTGTATCATCTGCGTATAGCAGGTTGTTAACGATTCTTCCTGCAATCCTGATGCCACGTTTTTCTTCATGTAGTCCAATTTCTCAGATTATTTGCTCAGCATATAGATTGAATAAGTATGGGAAAAGGATACAACCCTGACACACTCTCTTCCTGATTTTAAAGCATGTACTGTCCCCTTGATCCGTTCGAACAACACCCTCCTGGTCAAGGTACAGGTTCATCATGAGTACAATCAATGGTTCAGGAACTCCCATTCTTCTCAGTGTTATCCGTAATTTGTCATGATCCACACAATCAAATGCCTTTGCATAGTCAATAAAACACAAGTAAACATCTTTCTGGTATTCTTTGCCTTGAGCCAAGATCCATCTGACAACAGCTATGATATCCCTTGTTCCACGTCCTCTTCTGAATCCATCTTGCACCTCTGGAAGTTCTCTGTCAATACACTGCTGCAAACGTTTTTGAATTATCTTCAGTAAGATCTTACTTGCGTGTGATATTAATGATATTGTTCTATAATTTCCACATTCTGTGGGATCACCTTTCTTTGGAATGTGTACAAATATGGATCTCTTCCAGTCAGTTGGCCAGGTAGCTTTCTTCCAAATCTCTTGGCATAACCGAATGAGTACCTCCAATGGGGCATCCGTTGTTGAAATATCTCAATGGGTATTCTGTCAATTCCTGGAGCCTTGTTTTTCACCAATTCCTTCATTGCAGCTTTGACTTCCTCCTTCAGTACCATTGCTTCTAGATCATATGCCACTTCCTGAAATGGATGAAGATTGACCAGTTCTTTTTCGTACAGTGATTCTGTGTCTTCCTGCATCTTCTCTTGATGTTTCCTGCATCATTCAATATTTGCCAATAGAATCTCTCAATATTGCAACTTGAATCTTAAATTTTTTCTTCAATTCTTTTTAGCTTGCAAAATGCTGAGTGTGTTCTTCCCTTTTGGTTGTCAAACTCCAGGTCTTTGCACATTTCATTATAGTAATTTGTTTTGTCTGCTTGAGCTGCTCTTTGAAATCGCCTGTTCAGCTCTTTTATCTTGTAATTTCTTCCATTGCCTTTAGCTACTCTCTGCTCAAGGGCAAGTCTCAGAGTCTCCTCTGTCATCCATTTTGCTCTTCTCTTCTTTTCTCATCTTTTTAGTGATCTCTTGCTTTCTTCATGGATAATGCTCTTGATATCGTCCCACAATTCTTCTGGTTCTCAGTCATTGGTGTCCAATGCAACAAATCTATTCTTTAAATGATCTCTAAATTCAGGAGGGATATATTTAAGATCATATCCTGGCTCCCTTGGACTTGTTTTAATTGTCTTTAACTTCAAGTTGAACTTACATATGAGCACTGATGGTCTGTTCCACAATCAGCTCCTGGTCTGGTTTTGGCTGAAGTTATTGAGCTTTTCTATTGCCTCTTGCCACAGATGTAGTCAATCTGATTCTGTGTGTTCCATCTGGTGAAGTCCACCTGTAGAGCTGCGGTTTACATTGTTGGAAAAAGGTGTTTGTGATGAACAAGTCATTTGTTTTGGAAAATTCTACCATGCAAGTTCTAGCATTATTTCTGTCACCAAGGCCAAACTTTCCAACTATCAGTGATTCTTCTTTGTTTTCAACTTTTGCATTCCAGTCACCAGTGATAATTAACACATCTTGATTGCATGTTTGGTCAATTTCAGACTGCAGAAGATGATAAAAATCTTCAATTTCCTCATCTTTGGCTTTGGTGGTTGAGGCATAAATTTGAATAATTATCTTATTAATGGGTCTTCCTTGTAGTCTTATGAATATTATCCTGTCACTGACAGCATTGTACTTTAGGACAGATTTTGAATCATCCTTTGTGAGGATGAATGCCACGCCATTCCTTTTCAAACTGTCATTCCGGCATAGTAGATCACTTGGTTTTCTGATTCAAAATGGCCAAAACCAGTCCATTTCAGCTCACTAATGCCAAGGATATCAATCTTTATGCGTTCCATTTTATTTTTGATAACTTCCGATTTTCCTAGATTCATACTTCATACATTCCATGTTCCAATGATGAATGGATGTCTGCAGCTGTTTCTCTTCAAATTGAGTGGTGCCACATCAGCAAATGGAGGTCTTGAAAACTTTACTTTATCCATATGAGTAAGGCTGGGTTTACTCAGATGATGCAGCTCTTTCCCAGTCCTATTTTGAGAGCCTTCTTACCTAACCAGACTATTCATAAAGTTGTGAGGTAATGTATCAAACTGTGTTTCTTTGCTATTCATAACATTTTCCCTGGCCAATTCTTTGAGAAGTGGATGGCCTCTTCCTTCTTCCTAGTCTGTCTCAGTCTGTTAGCTGGGCTGATATCTGTGCACCATGTGCATCTCACTGGGTTTGAAATGCCAGTGGCTCAGCCTCAAAATCATATCAACATGTCACCACAGTAGGACAAACCAACAGACAAGTTTGCCTCCCTGTTAGAAACCTCTCATATCACCCTTACCTGGGTTCCTGCAGCTGACTCCTCTTCTGTGCAGATTCCTGGGCATTTTAATCCCCTTTCACCCGCTCTCTCATCCTGCAGCTTTGGACATGCTTGAGTTCCCTCTCTCCACCTGGATCCCTGTGGCTGACTGCTCCTCTGTCTGGGTTCCTGGCTTTTACTCCCATTTCTCCTGCTCTCCAGTCTTGCTGCTTTGGGTGTGCCTGAGTTCTAGCAAGTTCTAGTAAGAGTCAATCTCTTACTAGATATAAAAAGAGCAGATAAAGCAAACCCGGATGGGGAAAGCTAGATGCCACACCCCAGAAGTTTGCATAGAAGCAAATGAGACAATATCTTTCTCCAGAGCCTATATAGAAAAAACACCTTCCCCTAGAGCAAGTACCTTGATTTCAGAACTCTAGCCTTCCAGACTGTGAGAAAACATATTTCTGCTTATTAAAGGCACTCACTATGGCATTTCTATTATACTTATACTATATAACTAAGTCTGATACATTACTGGGCAACTTTAGAATAGCCTGGAAACATTCTCCGATATAGTACAGAAAGAAAAACCCCTTAGGTCAGAAGGCCCTCAAGGTACGATTGGGAAAGAGCTGCCTAATCAGAGTATAACCAATCTTAATGATGTGGATAAAGTAAAGCTTTCAAAACTTCCATTTGCTCATGTGGCATGAATCTTATTGAGGATAAATAGCTGCAAACATTGATAACGGGGACATGAAATGTATGAAGTATGAATCTAGGAAAATTGGAAGTTGTCAAAAATTAAATGGAATGCATAAAGATAGATATCCTAGGCATTAGTAAGATGAAATAGACCTGTTTTAGCCATTTTGAATAAGACAACCATATGATTTACTATGCCTGGAATAAGAAATTGAAGAGGAACGGTATGGCATTCATCATTGCAAGGTATGTCTCAAGATCTATCTTGAAGTACAATATTGTCAGTGATAGCATAATACCCATACGCCTGTAAGGAAAACTGGTTAATGCTACTATTATTCTAATTTATTCTCCAACCACCAAAGCCAAAGATGAGGAAATTGAAGATTTTCATTGACTTCTGCAGTCTGAAATTGAACAAACATGCAATCAAGCTGTGTTGATTCACTGGTGACTGGAATGCAAAAGTTGGGAACAAAGAAAAATCACTGATAGTTGGAAAAGTTGTCCTTGGTGACAGAAATAATACTGGAGATCACATGATAGAATTTTGCAAGACCAATAACTTATTCATTGCAAATACCTTTTTTCAACAACACAAACACCAGATATAGATGTGGACTTCACCAGATGGCATACACAGGAATCAGAATGACTGCATCTGTGGCAAAAGGCCATGGAAAAGCTCAATATCTTTAGCCAAAACAAGGGCATAAGCTGATTGTGGGTCAGACCATCAACTGCTCATATGCAAGATCAACTTGAAGTTGAAGACAATTAAAACAAGTCTATGAGAACCAAAATATGATTTGGGATATATCCCTCCTGAATTTAGAGACCATCTAAAGAATAGATGTGATGAATTGAACACCAGTGACCCAAAACCAGAAGAATTGTGGAATGACATCAAGAACATCATCCATGAGGAAATAAAGAGGTCATTAAAAATATGAGAAATAAAGAAAAGACCAAAATGCATGTCAGAAGAGACTCTGAAACTTGCCCTTGAGTGAAGAGTAGCTAAAGCAAAAAAGAAGAAATGATAAAATAAAAGACCTGAACAGAAGATTTCAAAGAGCAACTCGAAAGACAAAGACAATCACTATAATGAAATGTGAAAAGATCTGGAGTTAGAAAACCAAAATGGAAGAAGATACTCAGCATTTCCCAAGCTGAAAAAAACTGAGGAAAATATTTAAGCTTCGAGTTGCAATACTGAAAGATTCTATGGGCAAAATATTGAATGATGCAGGAAGCATGAAAAAAAAAAAATGGAAGGAATACAGAGTGTCACTGTACCAAAAAGAACTGGTTGATGTTCATTCATCTCAGGAGGTGGCATATGTTCAAGAACCAACAGTATGGAAGGTATTGAAGGAAGAAGTCAAAGCTGCACTGAAGGAATTGAAAAAAAACAAGGCTCTAGGAATTGACAGAATAACCAGTGAGATGTTTCAACACTCAACTCTGCCAAGAGATTTAGAAGACAGCTACTTGGCCAACTGACTGGAAGAGATCTATATTTGTACCCATTCCAAAGAAAGGTGATCCTACAGAATGTGGAAATTATTGAACAATATCATTAATATTGCATGCAAGTAAAATCTTACTGAAGATAATTCAACAACGGTTGCACCAGTATATTGACAGAGAAATTCCAGAAATGCAAGCTGGATTCAGAAGAGGAAATGGAATCATTGCTGATGTCAGATGGATCTTGGCTCAAAGCAAAGAATATCAGAAAGATGTTTATTTGTGTTTTATTGACTATGCAAAAGCATTTGTGTGGATCATAACAAATTGCAGATATCGTTGAGAAGAACAGGAATTCTAGAACACTTAATTGTGCTTTTGAGGAACCTGCACATAGAACAGGAGGCTGTCATTTGAACAGAATGAGGGTACACTGCAAGGTTTAAAATCAAGAAGGGAGTGTGTCAGGGTTGTATCCTTTCACCATATTTATTCAATCTATATGCTAGCAAATAATCCCAGACACTGGACTATATGAAGAAGAATGTGGCTTCAGGATTGAAGGAAGAATCATTAACAATCTGTGATATGCCGATGACACAACTTTGCTTGCTGAAAGTGAGGATGATTGAAAGCACTTACTGATGAAGATTGAACTATACAGTCTGAAGTATGGATTACATCTCAATATAAAAAAAACCAAAAAGTCCTTACAACTGGACCCATCAGAAACATCACAATAAATGGAAAAAAAAAAAAAAAAAGATTGAAGTTGTCAAAAACTTCACATTACTTAGTTATACAATTGATGCCAATGGAAGTAGCAGTCAAGACATCAGACAACATATAGAAATGGGCAATTTGGCTTCAAAGGACCTCTTTCAAGTGCTTAAGAGCAAAGATGTCTCCTTGAGGACTAAGGTGTGCCTGATACAAGCGATGGCACTTTCAATCGCCTCATATGTTTGTGAGAGCTGGACAATGAATAGGGAAGACCAAAGAAGAGTTGATGCTTTTGAGTTGTGGTGCTTGTCAAGAATGCTTAAAGTAGCATGGACTGCTAAAAGAACTAACAAATCTGCCTTGGAGGAAGTGCAGCCAGAATGCTCCTTAGAAGCAAGAACGGCCAGAGTTCATCTCACATATTTTGGTCATGTTGTCCAAAAGGATCATTCCCTGGAGAATGATATCATGCTTGGTAAAGTGGAGGGTCAACAAAAAAGGGGAAGACCCTCAATGACATGATCGACACTGTGGCAGTAGTGATGGGCTTAAGTACATCCAGGATCCTGGAGCTGGTGCAGGACCAGGTGGTGTTTTTTGTTCTGCTGTGTATAGGTCGCTATGAATCTGAGACAACTCGACAGCACCTAACAACAACAAGATAACTAAGACTATATGTATATATATAAAGATATCTCCTTTTAAAAATGTCTATGTATGTATGCACACACACATCTCTGGACATGCTATGAATCTATTAATAATTCTTATAGAGGATTTCTTTAATTTCTCTACACTTTTCTGTATCAAGATTTTTATAATTATCCTAATTATGTCATTAAAATAAATAAATATAAAAACAAAAATAAGTGAAGAAAGAATAAGAAAAGGATAGAAAATTAAAACTAGATACACAATACAGAATAAGCTATTAAATACAAATAGTCTACTAGTGATTATAGTTTCCACTCTTATAGATTTCTATTATCTGATTCTTATGGTATTAAGTAAAAGACAGAGAATGATTTTTCATAATGGCAAAAGATATTGCAAGTGGAATGAAGAAATAGTATAATAGAAGTAGGCTTGTGCTATTATGATAAGAAATTAATGACAGAAAAAAAAAAATTCATAAAGCTCAGAATTTACTCCTCATTCATTAGTAAATATTTTAAGGCAGAGATGAAAGTCTATCATTGGACCTTTTAGGGTAATTTATAGTGTTCCATGTGGACACAAGTTATAAATACTCAAGTGGCATATCCTGAAGGGTATATATGAACAGCCATGAAACATTGCCTTATATAGTGCCAAAAGATGAATCCCTCAGATTGCAAGGCATTCAGAATACAATTGGAGAAGAGCTGCCTCCCCAGGATAGAGTCAACTGTAATGATGTGTGTGGAGTAAAGTTTTTAAGACCTTCATTTGCTGGTGAGTCACAGCTCCAAATAGGAAGAAAGATCTGCAAATATCCATTAATTATAGGAACATGGAACATACAAAGTTTGAATCTAGGAAAAATGGAAGTTGTCAACAATGACACAGAATATGTAAATATTGATATGCTAGACACTGGTGAGGTGAAATGGACTGGTAATGGCCATTTTGAAACATGTGGTCTAGTGTGCTGAGAATGACAACTTGAAGAGGAATAGTGTCACATTTATCATCAAAAAGCATGTTTAAAGATCTATGCTGAAGTACAATATCATCAGTGATAGGATAATATCCATATGCCTACAAGGGAAACTTAGTTAATTCTACTATTATTCAAATTTATCCACCAACCACTAAAACCAAAGACAAGGAAATTGAATAATTTTACCAACTTCTGCAGTCTGAAATTGTCCAAATATGCCATCAGGATGTGTTGATTATTACAAGTGATTGCAGTGTGGAAGTTGGAAACAAACAATCATTGCTAGTTGGAAAATAAGGCCTTGATGACAGAAATGATGATGATCACATGACAGAATTTTACAAGGCCAATAACTTATTCATAGCAAATACCAATTTACAGCAACATAAATTGTGGCTATACACTTGGACCTCACCCAATGTAATAGACAGGAATCAGATTAGTTACATATGTGGAAAAAGGCAGTGTAGAAACTCAATATCTCTAGTCAAAACAAGGCCAGGAGCTGACTGTGGGACAGACCAACCATTGCTCATATACAAGTTCAAGTTTAAGCTGAAGGAAATTAAAACAAGTCTACAAGAGCCAAAATATGACTTTGATTACATGCCACCAGGATTTAGAGAACATCCAAAGAATAGATTTGATACATTGAACACCAATGACTGAAGACTAGATGAGTTGTGGGATGACATAAAGGACACTATAAATGAAAAAAGTAAAAAAGACAGAAAAAGGAAGAAAAGGCATAAATGGTCATCAAAGAGACTCTGAAACTTGCTCTTGAAAAGAGTATATAAAATGAATTGAAGAAATGAGAAAATAAAAAAGCTGAACAGATTTCAAAGGGCAACTCAAGAAGACAAAGTAAAGTATTATAATGAAAGTGAAAAGTCCTGAAGTTAGAAAACCAAAAGGGAAGAACACACTCAGCATTTCTCAAGCTGAAAGAACTGGAGAAAAAATTCAAGCCTCGACTTGAAATATTGAAGGATTTTATGGACATTATGGTGGCATAGTATCTAAGGCATTTGACTGCTAACCAAAAGGTTGATGATTCATAACCACCAGCTACTCCTCAGAAGGAAGATTGGGCAATCTACTTCCATAGTAATAACACCTTGGAAACCCAAGGAGGGGTCCCTATGGGTCGGATCCCACTCAATGGCAGTTAGTTTTTTTTTTTTTTTTATTTTTGGTTTAATGGTAAAATTTTGAACGATGGAGGAAGCATCAAAAGAAGATGGAAGGAATACACTGAGTCACTGTATCTAAAGGAATTTGTCAACATACAGCTATTTCGGGAGGTAGCATATTATTAAAATACAATAGTATTGAAAGAAGAAATCCATGCAGCACTGAAAGAATTGGCAAAAAACAAACAACAAAAAATACATGGCTCCAGGAATAGTGAAACATTGAGATGTTTCAACAAACATGCAGTGTTGTGGACATTTACTTGTTTATGCCAAGAAATTTTGAAAACAACAACCTGGCAAACCAATTGGAAGAAATCCATATTTGTGCCCATTCCAAAGAAAGGTGATTCAAAAGAATATGGGAATTATCAAACAATCATTAATATCATATTTAAGTAAAATATTGTTGAAGATAATACAAAAACAGATGCAACATTATATTAACAGAGGATTTCCAAAAGCTCTAGCTGGATTGAGAAGAGGACATGTAATGAAGGATATCATTGCTGGTGATGGATGGATCTTAGCTGAGTAAGGAATACCAGAATGATGTTTAACTGACTTTTATTGACTATGTAAAAGCTTTTGACTCTATGGATCATAACAATTTATGAATAACATTGAGAAGAGTGAGAATTCCAGAACACTTAGTTGTGTTCATAAGGAACTTTGCATAGACTAAGAGGTTTTCATTCAGACAAAACAAGGGGATACTGCATGGTTTAAAATGAGGAAGGGTGTGCATCAGGGTTGTATCATCATACTTATTCAATCTGTATGCTGAGCAAATAATCCAAGAACATACACTATATGAAGAAGAGGATGGCATCAGGATTGGAAAAAGATTCATTAACATCTTGAAATATGCAGATGACACAATTTTGCTTGCTGAAAGTGAAGAGAACTTGAAGCACTTTCTGATGAAGATCAAGACTGCAATCTTGAGGATGGATTACACTTCAACATAAACAGAGCAAAAATACTTCCAACTGGACCAATAAGCAACATCACAATAAATGGAGAAAGAATTGAAGTTGTCAGGGATTGCATTTTACTTGGATCCATAATCAATACCCATGGAAATAGCAGTCAGGAAATTAGACTTTGTATTGCACTGGGCAAATTTTCTGCAAATGTCCTCTTTAAAGTATTAAGAATCAAAGATATTACTTTGAAGACTAAGGTCCACCTAACCCGAGTTGTGGTATTTTCAATCATCTGATGTGAAGGTAGAACAATGAATAAGAAAGACTGAAGAAGAGTTGATACCTTTGAATTGTGGTGCTGGCAAAGAGTACGGAAAATACTATGGACAGCCAGAAGAAGAAACAAGCCTGTCCAGGATGAAGGGCAGCTGGAATGTTCCTTAGAAGCAATGTCAGACTTCGTCTCACCTGCTTTGCTCATGTTGTCAGAAGGGACTTGTTGAAAGATATGTTTGGAAAAGTGGAGAGTCAAAGGAAAAGGCAGAGATCTTCAATGAGATGGATTGACACAGTTGCTACAATGATGGGCTCAAACATAGAAAGGATTATGAGGATGGCACAGAGCAGGCAGTATGTTCTGTTGTACATAGTGTCACTATGAGTTTGAGCCAACTCAATGGCACCTAAAAACAACAACATCATGAAGGAAATAATTATCATCAAATAGGATGCTAAATTCTGTAAAACCTAATTGTTTTAGAGAACTTCACAAATCCATGTAAATTTAGGAATCCTGCCTACCTTCTTGGAGTCGCAAGTGGTACATACAATTGACGCACTTGGCTGCCAGCTGAAAGGTTGGTGGCTTAAGGCCATGCAGAGGCACCAGGGAAAACTGAAAAATCAGTCACTGAACCCCCATGGAGTACAAGTCCACCCTAACACATACGGGGTGCTTTGAGTCGTGGTCGGCTCCATGGCCACTGGTCTGCCTACCTTCCTCCTCCCCTCCTGCCCAGTTCACAGGAAGGCCTAAAGCCCTGCCAATACTTGCCACTCACCCTGGGCTCTGCATGGCAACCCTTCCTGTCCCAACAGGGACCTCACTGCCCCAGGTATTTCCTCTGTCCCCCTCCTGCAACAAGGGATATTGTTACTCTAATACCCCATACCTGCTTGGTGAATGGAAGTTCGGCCATCCACCACTCTCACCCACCTTCTGGGACCACAGGAACTCCATCCCACTCTCTGTGCTTGGATGGAGACTGGGTGCCCTGCCCTGCCCTCCTCCGATTTTTTTTTTTCTCTTTCTTTTTCTGGTTTTTAGTTTGCTGGCTTTTGTCTGTTTTAAAAGTACTGGTATTATTAATACTTTTGTCCATTTTTTCTATTATTCTTTATTCTTACCTTCCCAGGTCCTAGTTTTCAGCTTTTTTCTTTTCCCTGTTCCTG
>NW_006921612.1:16877434-16907285 GCF_000298275.1 Orycteropus afer afer | reverse complement strand
GTAGTGATACTGCCTCGGAAACCCAAGGAGGGGTCGCTATGAGTCGAGGCCGACTCGATGGCAAACAACAACAACAACAGACAGCAAGGTGGGAAGCAAGGAGACAAAAAAAAAAGAGGGGGTAAGAACAGGCAGCGAGGCAGGCAGCAGGGAGAGGACAAAAAAAGGAAAAGGGAACAGATTGAGGAGTCAGCCACAGGGACCCAGGTAAAGAGAGGGAACCCAAGCCATGCCCCACAAGGAGCAAGGAGGGAAGGCAGGGAGAGGACAGAAAAGGCAAAGGAGATAGGAACAGATTGAGGATTCAACTGCAGGGAATCAGGTGAGGAGAGCAACAAAAATGGTGGCTGTACATGTGCACTTCTCCAGATGCAACACACAGGAATCAGACTGACTACATCTGTGGCAAGAGGTGATGAAAAAGGTCAATATCTTCAGCGAAAACCAGGCCACAAGCTGATTGTGGAACAGACCATCAACTGCTTATATGCAAGTTCAACTTGAAGTTAAAAACAATTAAAACAAGTCAATGAGAGCCAAAATATGATCTTGAATATATCCCTCCTGAATTTAGACACCATCTAAAGAATAGATTTGATGCATTGAACACCAGTGACCAGAAACCAGATGAACTGTGGGATGACATCAAGAACATCATCCATGAATAAAGCAAGAGGTCAGTAAAAAGAAAACAAAAGAAGAGAAGACCAAAATGGATGACAGAAGAGACTGAAACTTGCCCTTGAGCAGAGAGTAGCTAAAGCAAATGGAAGAAATGACAAGATAAAAGAATTAAACCGAAGATTTCAAAGACCAGCCCTAGAAGACAAAGCCAGTTACTATAATGAAATGTGCAAAGATCTGGAGTTAGAAAACCAAAAGAGAAGAACACACTCAGCATTTCTCAAGTGGAAAGAATTGATGAAAAAAATTAAGCCCTGAGTTACAATATTGAAAGATTCTAAGGGCAAAATATTAAATGATGCAAGGTACATCAAAAGAAGATGGAAGGGATACACAGAGTCACAGTACCAAAAAGAAATGGTTGATCTTCATCCGTTTCAGAAGGTGGCATATGATCTAGAACCAATGGTACTGAAGGAGGAAGTTGAAGCTGCAGTGGAGGAATTGGCAAAGAACAAACCTCCTGGAATTGATGGAATACCCATTGAGATATTTCATCAAACCGATGCCACACTGGAGGCACTCACTCAGTTATGCCAAGAGATTTGGAAGACAGCTACCTGGCCAACTGACCGGAAGAGATCCATATTTGTACCTATTCCAAAAAAAGGTGATCCCACAGAATGTGGAAATTATTGAACAATATCATTAATATTTCACACAAGCAAGATCTTACTGAAAATAATTCAAAAATGTTTGCAGCAGTATATTGACAGAGAACATCCAGAGGTACAGGCTGGATTCAGAAGAGGACATGGGACAAGGGATATCATAGCTGCTGTCAGATGGATCTTGGCTCAAGGCAAAGAATACCAGAAAGATGTTTACTTGTGCTTTATTGACTATGCAAAAGCATTTGATTGTGCGGATCATGACAAATTATGGATAACATTGAGAAGAATAGGATTGGTATTTGATTGTGCTCATGAGGAACCTGTACCTTGACCAGAAGGCTGTCATTCGAATGGAACAAGGGGACACTGCATGGTTTAAAATCTGGAAGGGAGTGCATTAGGGTTGTATCCTCTCCCCATACTTACTCAATCTATATGCTGAACAAATAACCCGAGAAGCTGGACTATATGAAGAAAAACATGGCATCAGGATTGGTGGAAGAATCATTAACAACCTGAGATATGATGATGATACAACTTTGCTTGCTGAAAGTGAGGATGACTTGAGGCAATACTGATGAAGATTGAGGAACACAGTCTGCAATATGGATTACATCTCAATATAAAGAAAACAAAAAATCCTCACAACTGGACCAATAAGCAGCACCACGATAAATGGAGAAAAGATTGAGGTTGTCAAAGAATTCATGTTGCTTTATTCTACAATCGAGGTCAATGGAAGCAGCAGTCAGGACATTAGACAATGTGTAGCACTAGGTAAGTCAGCTGCAAAGGAACTCTTTCAAGTGCTGAGGAGCAAGGATATCTCCTTGAAGACTAAGGTGTGCCTGACACAGGCCATGATATTTCCAATCATCTTGTATGCATGTGAGAGCTGGACAATGAATAAGGAAGACTGAAGAAAAGTTGATGCTTTTGAGTTGTGGTACTGGCAAAGAATGCTGAAGGTAAGATGGACTGCGAAAGGAACTAACAGATCTGTCCTGGAGGAAGTGCAGCCGAGATGCTCCTTAGAAGTGAGGATGGCCAGACTTTGTCTCACCTACTTTGGTCATTTTGTCAGAGAAGACCATTCCCTGGAGAAGGATGTCATGCTTGGTAAGATGGAGCATCAATGAAAGTGGGCAAAGCCTTTGATTAGATGGATTGATATAGTGGCTGCAACAATGGGCTCAAGTATAGCAAGGATCATGGAGCTGGCACAGGATCAGGCAGTGTTTTGTTCTGCTGTGGATGAGGTTGCTATGAGTTGGAAACAACTTGATGGCACTAACAATAACAACAATGAAAAACAGAAATCCATAGATCAATGCTAAGATTTCAGAAATAGGTAACAATAAAAGGATCAAAGGGTAAAATTGAATTAATGGAAGACAGAATTAGTGAGATCAAAGACAAATCTCTCAATTAAACTTTGTTAAGTTACCAATAAGAGAAAAAAAAATGTAATAATAAAATATCAAAACAAAATGAAGAAAGCCAATGATTTTTGTGGAACTCCATTAAGAGAAATAAGTTATATTTGATCAGAAATCTGGAACAGGAAGAAAAGTAATACCACAGAGAAAATTGTAGGTTTTTTGGAAGAGAACTTCCCTATTTTGATGAATAATGAGAAGATATACATTTAAGAAGTTCAATGAGCCGCAAACAGGATAGACTCCAAAAGAAAATCACCAAACATATAATAATGAAACTTTCCAAAACCAAAAACAAAGAAAGAATCCTGAAAAAAGCATGGGAAAAATGAAGTTACTTATACAGGGCAACCAATAACACCAAACTCTGATTTCTTGACACAAATCATTCAGGTGAGAAGGCAATGAGATAACATATACAAAACCCTGAAAGGAAGATATGTCATCTAAGAATTATATATTGTTGTTTTTGTTGTTATGTGCTGTCGAGTTGGACCTGACTCATAGCGACCCCTCCTTGGTTTCTGAGGCAGTATCACTACAGAAGTAGATTGTCCCAACTTCCTTATATATACCCAAAAAAATTTTCCCTCAAATATGATGGTGAAACTAGGACATTTCTGGGTAAATAGAAATTAGGGGAATTTACAAAACAAATCAACCTTATAAGAATGTTAAAGGGAGTCTGATGAGCAAGGAATCACAACAGCAGACAACAACCAATTATTAACACACATAACTGTATATTCTGGAAACTAGCTAAGATATAGAAGTAGCCAAAGTAATATACACTTACAAGATTTAAAGAGTGAACCAGAGACATCAGTTGAAGACAACTATAAAGCAGAAAATGCAATAAATAGTGTAGGTACAGAACTTACAAATGGAGAGGAAGTCAAGACTGCTTTGAGATCAAATGGACAGTTTTAAAGTGAAGAAGAAAATAGCAAATTGAAGGAAACCTCAAAGAAAATTGATAAAATTTCTAATCAGAATAAAAAAGAAGAAAGATGGAAATATTTATCAAATACTAAAACGATGGCAAGGAAGGAAAAGAAAAAAATAATCCCTAAACAAAATGAGGTCTGTAGAGAAAATTATATGGAACAAAGAAATCAACAATGCCACACACACACACACACACACACACACACACACAGAAAACACATAACAAGATGAAAGTATAAATTCAAAATTATAGATAATTACTCAATTTAAATGGATTCAATACACCAATCATAAGACAGAAAATTGCAGAATGCATAAGAAAACATGATGTGCTAATATTCTGTTTACAAAAGACAACTTATACACAGAAACAAGTAAACTAAAAATCAAACACTTGCAAAAATATCAATCAAAAAAGAACACGAGGAGCAATATTAATTTCTTATAAAATAGACTTTAAGACAGTAATCACCATAAGATACAAGGAAAAATATTATATAATGATTAAAGTATCAATCAAACAAGAGGACATAACCATAATAAATATATATATAATCAATGATAGAGCCCCAAAATATATAAAGCAAACTTTAGCAGAATTGAAATGAGAAATAGAAAATTCCCCAATAATAGACACTTAAATATACCACTTTCAATGAGGACTGAACAACTAAAAAGAAACTCAACAAAAACATAGGAGAAATAGACATTACAATCAAACAAATTGACCTTATAGACATATATATATATAACATTGCACCCAACAGTAGCATAATATATGTTATTTTCTAGTGCACATGGAATATTTTCCAGAATATGCCATATGGGGAAAATAAAAGAATATCTGTGGCCTCACAAAGCAAACTTCAATAAATTTTAAAATTCTAAAATACTGCAAAGCAGTATCAGATCACAAGGCTATAAAATAGAAATGAACAATAGAAAGATCAAGGAAAATGAAGCAAACACATGAAAATTGAATAGCATCCTGCATAAAAACTATTAGGTAATAGTGGAAATAACAAATGAAATTTTTAAATTCCTTGAATCAAATGAGAATGAAAACAACATATCCAAATATTTCAGACACAGAAAAAGCACTGCTTTTAGGGAGACTTATGGTAATAAATATACACATGAAAAAGAATAAAGAGCCAAAATCATCACTTTAAAGTCATGAGAAGGAAAGAAAAAATAAAAATTCAAACAGAAATAAATTAAACAGGAAAAAAATAGAAAGACTAGACGTTGGTTCCTTGAAAAGATTCATAAAATTAAGAACAACTGGGAAATCTAAATAAGGAAAAGCAGAAGATGCAAGAAGCATGAATAAGAAATGAAATGGGCAATGTCACAGCACAAGAAATTAAAATAAAAAGATAATATCAGGATACTATGAAGAACTGTACTCCAACAAATTTGAAAACCTGGAAGAAAAGGACATATTTTAAGAAACATACTACTTACCTAAACTAACAAAGACTTAGGTAGAAAATTTGAACAGACCTGTAATAAAAGAAGAAATTGAACACCTCACAAAATAGATAGATGATAGATAGCTAGATAAATTGACAAACAGATAAAAGGATAGAATACTTCCAAATTCATTTCATGAAGCAAGCATTACCGATTAAAAAAAAAAAAAAAAACAGGCAAAGACATCATTGAAAAGGAAAATTGCAAACAAATATCCCTCATGAATAGAGATGCAAAAGTCTTTAACAAAATCCTGGCTAAATAATAATAATAATAATATATTTAAAAAATAAATAACACTTCATCACCGAGTGTGATTTATACAGGTATGCAAAGATATTTTGACATTGGTAAAACAATCAATGTAATCTACAACATAAATAAAACAAAGGAAAAGTGCTACGTGATCATATCAATCAATGAAGAAAAAGCATTTGATAAAATCCAACACAACTCCTGATAAAACTTACAGCAAAATAAGAAGAGAAGGGAAATTCCTTGCATAATAAAGGGTGTATAAGCAAAATCAATAGCCGATATTATTTTCAATGGACAAACAATGAAAACATTGCCCTTATGAGTAGGGACCACACAAGAATACCCTCTATCTCCACTTCCATTAATATTGTGTGGAAAGTCCTAGCCAGGACAATAAGACAAGAAAGAAAGAAAAGGCATCCAAATTGCTACAGAAGTAAAACTATTTCTATTTGGAAATGATATGATCCTATATATAGACAAAACAAGAGGCTAAGCAACAAAATGACCAGAACTAATTGAAAGATTAAGCAAAGTGACAGGGTACAAGATCAACATATAAAAATCATTTGGACTCCTCTACATCAACAAAGAGGAGCTCTGGTAGTGTAGTGCCTAAAGCAATTGACTGCTAACCAGAAGGCTGGCAGTTCAAACCCACCAGCCGCTCCTCAGAAGGAAGATGCGGGAATCTACTTCCGAAGTGATACTGCCTCAGAAACCCAAGGAGGGGTCACTATGAGTCAGGTCTGACTTGACGGCACATAACAACA
This sequence comes from Orycteropus afer afer, assembly GCF_000298275.1. NCBI lineage: Eukaryota > Metazoa > Chordata > Mammalia > Tubulidentata > Orycteropodidae > Orycteropus > Orycteropus afer. Next base: position 16,901,093 of record NW_006921612.1, on the reverse strand, counting down.
ACAACAGCAGCAACATCAACAAAGATACTTCTGAGATGGAAATAAAGAAAATAATGTCATTTACAATAGCTACCAAAAAGGAAAAACACTTAGGAATAAATCTACCATGAACACAAAAGACAAGGAAAAGTACAAAATGCCACCAAAAGAAACTATAATATACCTAAATAAGTGAGAGAAAAAAAAAATACTATGCTCAGTTCAAACCCACCAGCCACTCCTTGGAAGGAAGATGGGGCAATCTACTTCCATCATGATAACTACCTTGGAAACCCAAGGAGGGGTCTCTATGAGTTGGGTCCGACTCCACGGCACATAACAACAACAACAACAACAGATTTGGAAGAACTACTTGGCAGTAACATATCCAACAAGGGACTTCTCTCTAAACGTGTAGAAAACTTCAACACTTCAACACCAAAAAGAGAACAACCTAATTTAAAAATGAGCAGAAGGTATGACCAACACTTAATCAGAGAATGTATTCAGGTAGCTGACAAACACATCAAGAAATGCTTACAATCATTAATCATTTGTTGTTGTTGTTTGCCGTCGAGTTGGCAATATACCAAAAGCAAGTGACCCCTCCTTGGGTTTCCGAGGCAGTATCACTACAGAAGTAGGATTGCCCAACCTTCCTTCCGAGGAGTGGCTGGTGGGTTTGAACCACCAGCCTTCTGGTGAGCAGTCAAATGCCTTAGGCACTATGCTACCAGAGCTCCTCATTAAAGAGATGCAAATGACAACAACATTGAACTATCCTCTCTCCCCAGAATAAAAGCAACAGTCAACAAAACAGAAAACAACATGTGCTGCCAAGGTTGTGGAGCTATTGGAACTCTCCTACACTGCTAGTGAGACTGTAAAACAATAAACCACGGAGAAAATAGTACAGAGTTTTCTTAAAAAGTTGGAAATAGAAATACCATATGATCTATCAATCCTTCTACTAGGTGCAGAGCCAAGGGAACCGGCATGAGACAGCGACAGCCTTACCAGCACACGGAAGAGAAAGCTTAATGCCTTTCGTAAGGAGGCTTACTGTTGGAGTGGGTGACCTTTGGGCATTAATTGGAAAAAAGTCTGGCATAGTAACAGGTTGGCTGGCCCACAGATCAAGGAAGCTGAATGCTTTTGGGGCAGGAAGATTTCCAGAGGAGTGGGTGGCCTTTGGCTTTAATTGGCAGGAGCAGAGAGACCAAGGAAATGGAAGCAGAACTGCCTCGGCCTGAAAGGGTAGGACCATGGCCTTGGGTGGTGGAATGATCACAGCCCCTAGGTTTCAAATAGCTAGGCCTTCACCAAATTGGTTCTGGAGTGTGAGACTGTTTGTTCATGTGAACCAGTGGGATGGAGCCATAGCCGCTGCCCAAGAGTGAAGGGGCAGGGCTGCCATGCCCAAGAGGGAAAGGAATGGGGCCTGCCAGGCCAAGGGGGTGAGTTGCCACTTAGAGGAACTAGGGGACTGGAGCCACCCAGTGAGGAAATCTGTGCAGATGCCACCCAGTGAAGATCTGTACAGATGCCAAATTGACAAGGGGTGGAATTGTGATAGTTATGTTTGTCAACTTGGCTGGGCCTGTTTGAGTGACTGGGCAGTTGGTGGTAGTTATTCCCCATGATGAGAGTGGCAATCAACTCCATGGTGGGATCTACCAAAAGCAGCTGAGTAGCTGCCTTTTGGATGAGGTCTTCTTCCTGTATATAAGGAGAAGCCTTGGGAATGGTCTCCAGCCTATGGCAAGCTTGGACCCTGCATGTAGCTGTGTCATTGCTTAGCAGCCTGTCATGCTCTGCTGACCCTGGGACTTACAGTGAACTTGAAATAATTCTGTTCTGGTTGCCTAGTGCCACTCTGGCAGGAATCATACAACAAGTGGGATGGCCTTAACAAACAGGAGTTTATTCTCTAACAGTTTGGAGGCTTTAAGTCCAAGTTCAAAGTGCCAGGCTCTAGGGGCTGGGTGAAAGCCCTTCAACCTTGAGGTCCAGCTCTGCCTCCTGTTCCCAGCCCACTGGAGCTAGAGGCGTTTCTTCACTCAGACAGCTGCTGGCTGCTGAGGCTGAGAAGCCCCAAGGTTGACAAATAAAAAGGCACAGTCCCGATGTTACCAAACCACATGGCAGTTAACTGAAGTACATTGTAAGCCTCAGCTGCTTGTGGTAGATCTCACCACGGAGTTGATTGCCAGTCTCATTATGGGGAATAGCTACCATCAGCTGCCCAGTCACTCAACCAGGCCCAGCCAGGTTGACAAACATTACTACCACATAGTTTTTTATCATGAAGAAGTGAGATCTGAGACACAAATAGATATATGCATTCCCATGTTCATTACAACCCTATTTACAATAGCCAAGAGATGGAAACAACCTAAATGCTCATCAATGGACAATCAAACTATGATATATATACACATAATGAAATACTATGCCACATTAAAAAATAATGAAATATTTGCCAAACATCTCATAACATGGATGAATTTGCAGGACATTATGCTACATGAAATAAGCCAATCACAGGACAATTATCCTATGAGTCCACTATTATAAACATCAAGGTAAGGATTAAACATTGAAGGCAGCTTTCTTTGTTGGTTACCAAGGATGGGAGAGAAGAGTAGGGCACCGCCTAGGTAAGAAACACATATTGATTTGGGTGAAGGGAAAGGCAATATACCAAAAGCAAGTGACCAACACGATATCACTAAGCAAAAGGAAGATGCAAAGAGGTGCACAAAAGGTACAGACAACAAAAGTAACTGCAATACCATATACAACACTAAATTATCAGTAATAACAAACATTAATCTATGGATAGATACATAGGTAGACAGGCAAGAAGATCAGGTATAGGTATGAAAATATATGACCTGTGACCCATGACCATTTATAGGGTTAGCAGATAACTTTTCTGCATATGTATTTGTATGTGCTATAAAAATGTCCACATATAAAATATAGTTAATGGGGGACAAAGCTATGATAACTTCTTAGACAAAACCAAACACCATGAGGGAGTAAGACACTGGGCCTGTGGGCTCTGGACCATGATCATGGGGGACATCAAGCTCAATTGGCATTATATAGTACACATGAACTTTGTTGTACATTCTCCTCTGGTGAGTAGAGTTTGCGGTCTTAAAAGCTTGTGAAAGACCATCTAAGATGCACTATTGGTCTCTGCTCATCCAGAGCAAAGAAAAGTGAAGAAAACCAAAGATGCAAGGAAACAATTAGTCCAAGTCACTAATGAACTATAGGAATCTCAACCTATATGACTCTGAAAACAGAACTATATGGTACCCAGATACCATTGACAAACACTTGGAAATGGATCAAAATAGATTATGGACAGAATGGGAGAAAAATAAGGAAAAAAATTCAAAATTATAAAAAAGAAAAGTTTTACAGGTCTGCTAAAAAGAAGTGAAAGCCCTTTGTCATCCTTCAAGTTTAGAATTAAACTTACTCCCAGGGCTTAACATTCAGCCAAACAATAGACAATCCTAAGTGAACAATTGTTACATGAAGAAGATGCATTCCTTAGAGAAGGTGACCATGAGAGATAAGAAGGGTAGCATTTGCACAGGGAGAAAGCTCAGAGGGCAGGAATATATAGGAAGAAATGACACTGAGGGAAATGAGAAGCAAGTTGTTGCATTTTCAGGTTTGCATTCAGTGTTGCAAAACAAAATGTGTATGGACTGTTGAATGGAAAACAAATTTGCTGTGTAAACTTTCACAATGAAAAGTTAAAGAAAAGTAAAATAAGAAAGATTACGGGGGGAAAAAATCCCCAAAAAGAAAAAGTCTTAGAAGGGCTTTTTCTTGGTGTCATTTTTGAGTGTGACTTATCTAAGGAAGAGAAACCTTATAGTGTTCTGAGACTCACCATATTTTAATAAGAATGATAATGGCAGAATGACTACAAGCTTGTACTAAACATTGGAGACAGGACAAAGTGAAAAGAGACTCCCAAGCTTCTATGGACAGACAGAGAAAACTAGATAACTTCAAATATCCATCTTTTCCTATGCAAAATAAAAGATGAATTAAAAGATGAAATCAAGAGGCCAAAAGACAGGGTGAAACCCCCTGACAGATTTTTGCCAGGAAGTAAACCTTAGCTTTAATCAAGGAAGTGAATAACATGTCTTTGGCTGGTTTTCAAAATTACTTTGGACAATTGACTTCATTTTCTATCCTTTTGAATAAAAGGGATTTTATCAGTTATCCTAAGACTATATAATCTTTGGAGCTTCACATGTTATCATATGGAAAGAAACTGTATTAGATGAGCTATACAAAAAAAAAAAAAAAAAAAATTGCCTCCAAAGAACCTCATCTACACCTGGATCTGATTTAGACAATAAAAGCTCTGACCTCAGGCTGGTATCGTAGTGGGATGAGACTTGAAGTCATGGGGAGAGAATAAATATATTTTGCACATGAAAGGAATATGAATGATTATGAACAGACGGTAAATTGTAGTATAATATGTTTTAAACTATAGATGCATCACTATACGCTTCATCTGATATAGTGCCCTTAGAATATGAAATTGACACTCTTTTATTGACCGGCACAGTCTATATTCCATCCTCAACTGCCTCAACCAGTGGAATACAGTAGAAATGATACTGAAGGTGTATGCCTTCCAAACTAGGTAAAACATTGTTGATAAAAATGATTTTGGACTCCCTGAGTGGTACAAACTGTTATCATGCTTGATTGCTAACTGAAAGGTTGGAAGTTCAAGTGCACCCAGAGGAACCTCAGAAGAAAGGTTTGGTATACGTCTGAAAATTCAGCCACAGAAAACCCTAGGGAGCAATGGTCTGCTATGATGAGTGATAGCCATGAGTAGGAATTGAATTAGCAGTGATTAGAAATTAAAAGATATTACAGTTAACACTTTAAAGATATTTAAATTAAAAGATATTACAGTTAACACTCACTTTTTACTCTTTTAAGACATACTCCTGAGTGATGATTTAAGAAGGGTGGCTACTTGAAGTTACAATCCTGGATGAATTTGGACGAGAAACTATATAGAGAAGAGACAACTGCTGAAAAGCCCCGTTTGTTATAGTCTCATCCCCTAACCCAAAGTCAAAGAACAAATAACGAATGATATCCTTAGCATTAGTGAGCTGAAATGGGCTAGTATTGGCCACTTTGAATTAGACAATCAGACAATCATATGTTCTACTAAGCTGGATATGACAACCTGAAGAGTAATGAATGGCATCACATTCATTGTCAAAAAGACACATCAAGATTTATCCTCAAGGACAATTCTATCAGTGACAGGATAACAACCATATGCCTACAAGGAAGGTCAGTTAATAGGATTGTTATTCAAATTTACACAAAACACTAATGTCAAAGATGAAGAAATGGAATATTTTAACCAACATCCACAATCTAAAATTAATCAAACATGTAATCAAGATGCACTTACAATTAGTGGTGGTTGCAATGTGAAAGTTGAAAATGAAGAAGGATCAGTGAATGGAAAATATGGCCTTAGGGATAGAAAAGAGACTGGAAACAGCGTAGTAGAATTTTGCAAGACCAGATACTTATTCATTAAAAAATACGTTTTTTCAACAGTATAAATGATGACTATTCACATGTACCTCACCAGATGGAATATAGAGGAGTCAAATGAAACACATCTCTGGAAAATGACAATAGACAAGCTCGATATGATCAGAAGAAGGTCATGGGATGACTAAAGAACAGATCATCAATTTATTTTATACAAGTTCATGTTGAAGTTGAAGAAAATTAAAACAATCCAAGAAAGCCAAAGTATGACCTTGAGTATATTCAACATGATGTAGAGAAATTCGCAAAGATAGATTGAACACATTAAGCACTAATGACCCAAGAACAGAAGAGTTGCAGGATGAAACCAAGGACGTCATACATGAAGAAAGCAAAAGGTCATTGAAAAGATAGGAAATAGAGAAAAGACCAAAACAAACTTTTAAAGAGACTCTGAAATTTGCTACTGAATGTAGAGTAACTAAAGTGAAGGGGAAGAAATTATGATAAAAGGGCTGAAATAGAAGATATCAAAGGGAGCTCAAGCCAATAAAATAATGCATTATACAAAAAAATGTTCAGAGATCTAGAGTTAGAAAACTAATAGAGAAGAAAACACTCAGCATTTCTGAAGTTGAAAGTACTGAAGACAAAAATCAAGCCTTGATTTACAATAGTGTAGGACTCTATGGGCAAATTACTAATTAACACAAGAAGATTCAAGGGAATAGGAAAGGAGCATAAAAGGTCATTATACCAAAAATAATTGGTCAATGTTCACTCATTTCAGGAAGTAGTATATGATCAAGAATCAATGGTATTGAGGGAAGAAGTCTAATTTCACTGAAAGTATTGGTCAAAAACAAGGATTCAGGGATTGATGGAATATCAATTGAAATACTAAAAAATGGATTCAACAAAACGTTGCAAGCATTCACTCATCTATGCCAAGAAATTTGGAAGACAGCTACCTCCCCAGTGCACTGGAAGAAAGCTACATTTGTGTCCATTTCAAAGAATGGTGAGCCAACATAATGTGGAAATTACTGAACAACAATATTAAGATCACTAGCAATTAAAATCTTGAAGATACTTCAAAACTGGCTGCAGCAAACTATCAACATGAAACTGTCAGAAATTCAAACTGGATTCAGAAGAGGACCTGCAACTTCATTGCTGATGCCAGATAGATCTTTGTTGAAAGCAGAGATTGGTGGAAATATCCTTGTTGTTGTTGTTGTATTTGCCATCAAGTTGGATCTGACTCACAAAGACCCCTCCTTGGGTTTTCGAGGTGGTATCACTATTCAAGTAGATTGTCCAACCTTCCTTCCAAGTTGTATGCTTATCTGTGCTTCATTGACAATGCAAAGGCACTTGATTATGTGGATAATAACAAATTATGAATTAAATCACCAAGAATGGGAATTACAGAACACTTAATTGTGTTCATAGGGAACATATATATACAAAAAAAGGCAGGTATTCAAATAGAACAAGGGGATACTGCATGGTTTAAAATGAGGAAAAATCTGTTTCAAGGTTGTATCCTTTCAACATACTTGTTCAATCTGTATGACTGAACTGGGGTCCAAAGACGTGCTCTATTCCTGGCTTTTTTTTTTTTTTTTTATTGTAGTGAACCCATGCAGTGTCCCCTTGTTCTGTTCAAACAACAGCCTCCTTCCTTTCCACCTCTGGATAGCTCATTTTAAGCCTAGCAAAATGACAAAACCAACAATCTCCATGGTAGGGTTGTTGTTGCTATTGTTAGGTGCCATCAAGTCATCCATTTCAGGAAGTGGCATTTGATCAAGAACCAATGGTATTGAAGGAAGAAGTTGAAGGTACACTGAAGAAATTAGCAAAGAACAAGGCTCCAGGAATTGACAGAATACCCACTGAGATGTTTCAACAAACAATGCCTCACTGGAGGTACTCACCCTGTTATGCCAAGAGATTTGGAAGATAGCTACCTGGCCAACTAACTGGAAGAAATCCATATTTTTCCCCATTCCAAAGAAAGGCGATCCCACAGAATGTGGAAATTGTTGAACAATATCATTAATATCACACACAAATAAAATCTTACTGAAGATAATTCAAAAACGGTTGCAGCAGTACATTGACAGAGAACTTCCAGAATTGCAAGCTGGATTCCAAAGAGGATGTGAAATGAGGGATATCATTGCTGATGTCAGATGGATCTTGGCTCAAAGTAAAGAATACCGGAAAGGTGTTTACTTGTGTTTTATTGACTATGCAAAAGCATTTGATTGGGTGGATCATAACAAATTGTGGATAACATTGAGAAGAATGGGAATTCCAGAACATTTAATTGTACTCATTAGGAACCTGTACATAGACCAGGAGGCTGTTGTTCGAACAGAACAAGGGGACACTGCATGGTTTAAAATCAAGAAGTGGGAGCACCAGGGTTGTATCTTTTCACCATACTTATTCAATCTATATGCTGAGGAAATAATTCAAGAAGCTGGACTATATGAAGAAGAATGTGGCATCAGGATTGGAAGAAGGCTCATTAACAACCTGCAATACACTGGTGCAACAACTTTGCTTGCTGAAAGTGAGGAAGACTTGAAGCACTTTCTGATGAAAATTGACTAAAAGAGTCTGCGGTATGGACTACATGTAAATATAAAGAAAACAAAAATCCTCCCAACTGGACCTATAAGCAGCATCATGATAAATGAAGAGAAGATTGAAGTTGTCAAAGACTTTGTATTGCTTGGTTCTACAGTCGACGCCAATGGAAGCAGCAGTCAGGACATCAGTTGATGTATAGCACAGGGCAAGTTCACTGCAAAGGACCTCTTTCAAGTGCTGAGGGGCAAAGCTGTCTCCTTGAGGACTAAGGTGTGCCTGATACAAGCCATAATATTTTTGATCGCCTCATATGCATGTGATACTTGGACAATGAATAAAGAAGATGGAAGAAGAATTGATGCTTTTGAGTTGTGGTACTGACGAAGAATGTTGAAAGTGCTGTGTACCACTAAAATAACTAGCAAATATGTCCTGGAAGAGGTGCATCTAGAATGGTGCTTGGAAGTGAGAATGACTAGACTTCATCTCACCTACATTGATAATGTTGTCAGAAAGGATCATTCCCTGGAGAAGGATGTCATGCCTGGTAAGGTGGAGGGCCAGCAAAAGAGGGTAAGGCCCTCAAGAGATGGATTGACACAGTGGCTGTGGTGATTGTCTCAAATATAGCAGAGATTGCGGAGCTGGCACGGGACCAGATGGTGCTTTGTTTGGCTATGTATAGGATCTCTATGAGTCGGTGATGACTTGACGGCACATAAAAGCAACAACACCCATTCCTGATCAAAACTCTTAGCAAAATAGGAATAGGAAAATTGGAAATTCCTCATTTTAATAGGAAAAATATGAATTCCTCAACATCATGAAGGGCATATATGCAAAACCGACAGCCAACATTATTCTCAATGGAGAGAGATTGAAACCATTCCCCTTGCAAACAGGAACCAGACAAGGGTGACCACTATCACAACTTCTATTCAAAATTGTATTGGAATTCCTAGCCAGGGCAGTAAGGTAAGAAAGGAAAATCAAAGGTATCCAAATTGGTAAGGAAAAAGTCACACTATCCCTATTTGCTGAAGATATGATCCTATACCAAGAAACCCAAGAGGCTCAGAGAAAAATCTACTGGAACTAATCAAGACATTTAGCATATTGGCGGCATAAAAGATCAACATTCAAAAATCAGTTGGATTTCTCTGCACCAACAAAGAGATTGTTGAAAAGGAAATAAGGAAATCAATGCCATTTACAATACAGTACAATAAACAAATACTTGGGAATAAATCTTACCAAGGACACAGAAGACCTGTACAAAGAAAATGATAAAAGACAACTTCAAGAAACCATAATAGATTTATATAAATAGAAGAACATACCGTGGCCATGGATAGGAAGATTGAACATTGTAGAAATGTCAGTTCTACCCAAAGCAATCTATAAATTCAATGCAATCCCAATCCAGATCCCATCAAAATTCTTTAAGGATATGGAAAAAACAATCACTAACTTTATATGGAAAGGAAAGAGAGCTCAGGTAAGCAAAGCATTATTGAAGAAGAACAAAGTAGGAAGTCTCACAATGCCAGGTCTCAAAACCTACTACACAGCCTCAGTAGTTAAAATTGCCTGGTATTGGTACAACTACAGACACATAGAACAATGGGACATAATTAAGAATCCAGAAATAGATCCATTTACCTATGGTCAGGAGCTCTGGTAGTGTAGTGCCTAAGGTACTTGACTGCTAACCCGAAGTCTGGCAGTTCAAACCCACCAGCCACTCCTCAGAGGGAAGGTTGGGCAATTTATTTCTGTAGTGATACCACCTTAGAAACCCACATAACAACAACAACACCATCTATGGTCAGCTGGTCTTTGACAAAGGGCCAAAATCCATTCAATAGGGGAGAGATTGTCTGTTTAACAAATAGTGCTGGCAAAGTGGATATCCATTTGCTAAAAAACAAAACAAGATCTGTACAGAAAAACTAACTCCAGATGGATCGAAGTCTTAAATGTGAAACCTAAAACTACAAAGTTCTTCAACAAAAAACTAGGGGCAAATTTAAGGGCCCTAATATATGGCATAAATAAACTATCAAGCATTATCCAAAATGCACAAACAGCAGAAGATAAACTAGGTGAATGGGACCTTTTAAAAATTAAATTTTTATGTGTTTCCAAAGACTTCTCCAAAAGAGTCGAAAGAGAACCTACAGATTGGGAAAAAATATTTGGTAACAACATATCTGACAAGGGACTTATATCTAAAATATATAGAAAATTCCATCACCTCAACAACAAAAAGACAAATAATTCAATTAAAAAATGGGCAGATGACGTGAATAGACACTTCACCAAAGAGGATATTCAGGTAGCCAACAAGTACATGAAGAAAGGTTGATGATCATTAGCCATTGTGTTGTTGTTATGTGCTGTCAGGTCAGACCTGACTCATAGTGACCCCTCCTTGGGTTTCTGAGGCAGTATCACTATAGGAGTAGATTGCCCAACCTTCCTTCTGGTTAGCCATTAGAGAGATGCAAATCAAAACAACAATGAGATACCATCTTGCCCCAGCACAAGTAACAAAGTTCAACAAGACAGAAAATACCAAATGCTGGGGAGGATTTGGAGAGATTGGAACTCTCACACACTGCTGGTGGGACTGTCAAATGATAGATCCACTGTGGAAAGCAGTATGGTGATTCCTTAAAAAGTTGAAATTAGAAATATCATTTGACCCATCAATTCCATTACTAGTTATATAACCTAAAGAAACAAGAGCCAAGACAAGAACAGATATAGGCACACCCACGATCATCACAACACTATTTACAATAGCCAAAAGATGGAAACACCCTAGGTGCCCATCAAGAGAAGAATGAATAACCAAACTATGGTACATACACACAATGGAATACTATACAACCTTACAGAATAATGTAGAATCTGCAAAACACAGCATGTGGACAAACTTGGAGGAGATTATGCTGAGTGAAAGAAACCAATCACAGAAATATAAGTATTTTATTAGTGTGTTATTGGAAAAGTCATAGTATTCTGGTTGCCCACCAAAAGAGGGATAATAAATAAATATTATATATATTTTATAATTCCAAAAATAAAAAGTGAATACACTCAAATGAGGAGAATATTAATTATATCTGGATTAATAAAGTAATGCATTATTTCTGGTATAATGAGATTATAATTAATATTTATTTCACATCTCTTACTCACCAGCAATATTTCAGTCTATTGTTCGTTTGTTTACAAACAACTTAGTGTGTGTTTATTTAAGCACAACACATCATCTTTGATTATGAGCACAGGAGCTTACTTAGATTTGAATCCTACATCCACCATTTACTCTGTATTTGACCTCTTATAATTATTTGAGTTTTCTAAGTTTCAATCTTGGAGCTCTGGTAGCATAGTGCCTAAGGCACTTGACTGCTTACCAGAAGGCTGGTGGTTCAAACCCACCAGCCACTCCTCGGAAGGAAGATGGGGCAATCTACATCTGTAGTGATACTGCCTCGGAAACCCAAGGAGGGGTCGCTATGAGTCGGGTCTGACTCGATGGCACATAACAACAACAACAAGCTTCAATTTCATTATCTGTAAAATGAGGATTATAAAAGTCCTATACTATCTCTTGGGTTATTGTGAGGATTTAATTTAATCAGCTGAAAAGATCTAGCTAAATACATGATACAGATTGGAATTTTATTTGGTATTACTACATTGTAAAATTTGCTTTGTCTTGGAAATTTTCATGGCAAACTAGATAGAGAGAAAAGTAAAATTATATGATATACATATTATCTTCAACTCAGAATATCTCTAAGGCCATACTGTATTGTGGAAATGAGATACTCCAGAGTCTTCTCCTAGTGAGATGCTGATGAGAGAATAGTGATTACTATCCAACCATGATAAAATAATTTTACAACTAAAAGAAATGAATGATTTGCATATATTATGCTATAAGCTTTTTGATGAAATTGATTATATCAGTCTTGTTTACTTCTATATCTTTAATAATTAGCACAGTAGCTGGGTAGAGTAGGCACTCAATGAATGTATTTAACCAAATATTGTATCTACACTTGATTTGTGTACTCTAACAATGAAAAGATTCTAAAAAGATCTTAAAATTTTATCAGAATCTACAAGGTTATTACATAACTACCCCCCAAAAAAAGTCTAAAGCCCTTGCTGTCAAGTCAATTTCAACTTACAGTGACTGTACAAGAGAGAGTAGAATTGCCCCTCAGGATTACCAAGGCTGTAAATCATTTTGGAAGCAGACTTCTCAGTCTTTCTCCCACTGAGGGGTTAGTGAGTTTGAACCACTGACATTTCAGTTAGCAGCTAAGAGATTTAACCATTCTACCACCAGAGCTCCATTGATATTAATCTACTAACCAATTATTAGGATTAATTTTCTAAGGGAAAAATAGCTAGGATGAGTCATTAACCATGGCAGGTTGGTCAAAAAGGAACAAATCATATAAGAAAACCAAAAGCAATCACAGTACAACAAAAATTAAATGCTATCATTAAAAAAAAAAAAAAAAGTAAAAACAATATTTAAAGGGCTAGAGGCAATATGAGGAGCTCTGGTAGCATAGTGGCTAAAGCACTTGACTGCTAACCAGAAGGCTGGCGGTTCAAACCCACCAGCCACTCCTCGGAAGGAAGGTTGGGCAATCCTACTTCCGTAGTGATACTGCCTTGGAAACCCAAGGAGGGGTCGCTATGAGTCGGGGCCAACTCGACGGCACATAACAACAACAACAACAGAGGCAATATGAAGATTCCTATGTAAAGGGAGAAGATTTGAAATTGTATAACAATAGGTTTTGTGAATAATAGATTGTGGGGGGAAAAAAAAAAAAACAGAGAGTTTTCTTTGAACACACTGGGATGCTTATTCCTGTTATTCTTTGTTCAGTTTTGTATTGATCAATTTAGTGGATTAGGTAGATTGAATTCCATGTATATGGGGGCATAGAAGACAAAGTATACTTCACCACAGATGATAAAACAATAGTTTCAAGTTGGCTCTATTTGATAGTCTAAAACATTTTTATTTCTCAGCTTTTCAACAGATACATAAAATGGAAGGAATTATCTAGATGAACCAATACCATTGAATTTTGTCAGACAAAAGAAAACTGCTCTCACAAAGGATAATGAAGAGCTAAGTGATAGTTGAAAGAAAGCATACCAGTAATAGATTACAATACCGAGATGTCATTATCTATTTATCACTAGCTAACTGTCAAAATTAAACATCCTCCCAAATGAGTTTTCAGTACCAGACACGTTCCCAAACAGCACATGTCTTGTCTTCAAATAAGGATGGAATTTCAACTTTTTCAATCCCCCTATAAAATTATAGAACTAGTTGTAGTAGTTGTTAGTTGCTTTCAAGTCAATAAAACTAGTAAATACCATTAAGCTTCAAATATATGAAGTATTCTGTTTCAATGACATTAGTCACCTAATTTCTGATTTGGTAGGAAAGTTTTATTGCTGTGTTACTTTATTTATGGGAATATATTTGAATTCAGAAAAAAAACTATTTTGGATCATTGCAATGATTAATCCTATTAACTATTATATTACATATAAATGCATTTATCTCCTACTACATTCATTGCACTATTTTAGGTGCTGTGCAATAGTATTAAATAAAAAGTCAGACAAGGATTTCTAAAATGAATATTAAAATATATATTTACTTGGAGATTTAAAATTATCATTTTAAATCCAGGATTATAATTAATATGACATTGGCCTAGAAAAAAAAAGTTAATTGATTTAAGTTTGGTTTCTTCTCATTTCAATATGTTATCATTTCCTGTCTTATATGATTGGGTTGATGTGAAGGTAAAATGGAATCATGTATGTGAGAATAAATTGATGCATATAATTTTACCTTATCTAAGGCATTATTATTACTTTCATTAGATTTTGTTGTCATTGTTCTTATGTGCCATTGAGTTGGACCCGACTTATAGCGACCCCTCCTTGGGTTTCCAAGGTGGTTTCACTACCAAAGTAGATTGGCCAACATTCCTTCTGAGGAACAGCTGGTGGGTTTGAAACTCCAGCCTTCTGGCTAGCAGTCAAGTGCCTTAGGCACTTCACTACCAGACGTTTCATTAGATTAATGTAAGAAAAAATAAGAAAATGTCATTTCAGTAAGGTAATATAGCACCTAAAATTGCACTTTCCCTGGAGATTCTACTTTGTTTTTATGTATAAGAAAGCCACAACTCTCGGGTACAGAAATCAATATCTGCTGGCTAATGGAAGGTTAAATAGAATAACTATCATGAAGCACTTAAAGGTCACACCTTCAATATTTAAACTGTAAACATATATAAACAAGAGGCAGACAGTGGGGATACATGACTCCTAGAACCAGAGAAAACAAAAAAAAACAGTACCAGGGATGCTAATCAAAGACTGTTTTCACAGTTGTTTTGAGACAAAATTTAATCTAATTTATTTTTCTGAAAAATCAAACCAAAAATTAATTAATATCAGCATGAAATAATAGATTCTGATAGAAGTAAACAATCCTCTCTGGAGGAACACTTTCTATATCTATTTCTCAAAGGATTCATAGAGTTAACATTTCAAATAATGTGAACACACTATCTAGAAATTACAAACCACTTAAACAACAAACCACAACAAACAAGGTCAAAATAATAATAATAAAAGACAAAATCAGATTCATAAAAACCTAAAATATATTACCAATATGCCACAATAGAAATAACTGGGTTTATGTGTTTAAACACACATAACAAAATTATCACTAGGAGACAAGAAACTATCAAAGATAACCAGGCAAATTTGATACAAAAACCAAAATTTTTGTAATGGAAGTATTAGATAAAAGCAGAAGTGAGTGGAAAAGTTAGGAGCTGACTATGTAATTATTGAACATTAAAACAGAATAGAAGAGTGTACACAACAGAGAGAGGAAAAGCAACATAAAAAAATAATGGATATGGAGTGGTGTAATGGTTAAAACATTTGGCTGTTAACTCAAAAGTCAGTGGTTCAAATCCACCATCTTCTCCATGGAAGAAAGATGAGGTGTCTGCTTCTGTAAAGATTTACAGCCCTGGAAACCCAGTGGGGGTCATCATGAATTGGAATCAATTCAATCAGAGTGAGTTTGGTTTTTCAAGTTTGGAGAATATAAGAGGAGAAATAAAATACTTGGAGTTCTAGGAATAGTAAAAAGAGACAATATGAAAGCAGTTATATTTAAAAGCATAATGTAAAAATTAGCATTGGGAAAGTCAACTGCGAAGGAACTGTTTCAAGTGCTGAGGAGCAAGGATATCTCCTTGAGGACTAAGGTGCGTCTGATAGAAGCCATGATATTTCCAGTCACCTCCTATGCATGTGAGAGCTGGACAACGAATAAGGAAGACCGAAGAAGAGTTGATGCTTTTGAGTTGTGGTGCTGGAGAAGAATGCTGAAAGTACCATGGACTGCTAAAAGAACTAACAGATCTGTCCTGGAGGAAGTGCACCCGAAATGCTCCTTGGAAGCAAGAATAGGCAGACTTCATCTCACCTATTTTGGTCATGTTGTCAGAAGGGACCATTCTTCGAAGAAGGATGTCATGCTTGGTAGGGTGGAGGGTCAACAAAAGAGAGGGAGGCCTTCAATGAGATGGACTGACATGGTGGCTGCGATGATGGGCTCAAGTATAGCAGGGATCGTGGAGCTGGAGTGAGATCAGGCCGTATTTCATTCTGCTGTGCATGGGGTCTCTATGAGTCAGAAATAACTTGATGGCACCTAACAACAACAACAACAATGTAAAAATTATTTTCCAGAGTTAAAAACAAAATCTAAGAATCAAAATTTTAAAAGTTGATAAATAAAAAACAATTTATCAGGTATGGATAGACAAAGATCATGTGTGGGCATATACCCAAAATCATACATAGGTTTGGAAAAGATATTCTTATGTATACATCTGTCTGTGCTATTAAAAAAAAAAAAAAAAAAAAAGTCATATGCAGTTTAAACCTAACAGGAGGCAAAGTTAGGATAACTTCTTAGCCATGACTAAGTACCTTGAGGGAATGTTGCTGGACATGAGTACTGGGGCCCAAAACTCAATTGGTAGTGCATGGTAATAAAAATATTGTTCTACATCTTACTTTTGTGAGTAATGACTGGGTTTAAAAGTTTGTGAGTGGTCATTTACGACTCAATTTTTTGGTCTCTCTTGGTCTGGAGCAAAGAAGAGTGAAGAGAGTCAAAGATGAAGAGAAACAGTTAGTCCACAGGACTAATGGACCATGAAAATCTCAACCTATATGGACCCTAAAGCCAGAAATACTAGATGGTACCCAACTATCAATGTCAACCACTCAGAAAGGTATCAAAATTGGAGGTCATGGATAGAGCAGGAGAAAAATGTGGAACAAAACTCAAAATCATAAAAGCACTGGGCTTACTGATCTAATAGAAGCTGGTGAAACCTCTAAGTCTATGGCCCCGAGTCATCCCTCAGACCTGGAATTTAGCTCATTCTCATGGCTTAACTCTCAGTTAAATGATCGACAGGACTATGAGTGAATATGTACACCAAGGAGATTCACTCCTTTGAGCAAGTTACCATGGGAGATTAGAATGCCAACATTTGGCAAGGAGAAAGGTAGGGAGGCAGGGATGCAAAGACAAGAAGGACACAACAAAGGGTAACCATAGGGAGGAAGTGGGAAGAGAGCTGTTATACTGTGGGAAATGTAACCAGAGTCATGAAACAAAATGTATATGAACTATTGAACATAAGATGAACCTGATTTGTAAAAATCCACCCAAATTACAATTAAAAGGTTAAAAAAAAAAAAAAAGAAAAGAAAAGAAACACAATTAAAAATATATATTGTTATTGTTAGGTGCCATTGAGTCAGTTCTGACTCATACTGACCATATGAAATACCATCCTGTCTGGCACCATCCTCAAAATTATTGCCAGATTGGAGCCCATTGTTGTAGCCACTGTATCAATTCCTCTACTTGAGGTTCTTTTCTTTTTTACTTACCCTCTACTTTTCCACGAATGATATCCTTCTCCAGGGATTAGTCCATCCTGATAAGGTATCCAAAATACATGAGATGAAGTCTCACCATTCTTGCTTCTAAGTGACTTTCTTGTTGCACTTCTAACAGATTTGTTTTTCCTTCTGGAAGTTCATGGTATATCTAATATTCTTCACCTACACCATAATTCAACAGTTTCAATTCTTCTTCAGTCTTCCTTATTCATGGTCCAGCATTCAAACGCATGTGAGGTGATTGAAAATACCATGGTATGAGTCAGGCACACTTTAATACTCAAAGTAAACTATTTGATTTTGCACATTTTCAAGAGATCTTTTGAAGCAGATGTTCCCAACACAATATACCATTTGATCTCTTGACTGCTACTTCCATGGGCATTGATTGTGGATCCAAGTAAAATGAAATGCTTATAACTTCAATATTTTCTCCATTTTCATAATGTTGCTTATTGGTCCAGTTGTGGAGATTTTTGTGTTCTTTATATGGAGGTATAATCCATAGTGAAGGTTGTAATCTTTGATCTTCATCAGTAAATGTTTCAAGCCATCTTCACTTTCAAAAATCAAGGTTATGTCATCAGCATATTGTAGGGTGTTATTGAGTCTTTTGTCAATCCTGATGACACATTCTTCTTCATACAGCCTCATTGTTGTTATATGCCGTCAAGTCATCTCTGACTCACAGGGACCCTACGTACAAGAGAAAAAAACACTGGCCAGTCCTGTGCCAGCCTCATGATCCCCATTATATCTGAGTTTATCATTGCAGCCACTGTGTCAATCCATCTTGTTGACGGCCTTCCCCACTTTCGTTGACCTTCCACTTTACCAAGCATGATATCATTATCTAGGGGATGGTTACTTCGGACAACATGGCCAAAGTAGGTGAGATGAAGGCTGGCCAGTCTCGTTTCCAAGGAGTATTCTGGCTGCACTTCCTCCGGGACAGATTTATTAGTGTTTTTAGCAGTCCCTGGTACTCTCGGTATTCTTCACCAACACCACAACTCAAAAGCAACAACTCTTTTTCAGTCTTCCTTATTCATTGTCCAGCTCTTCCATACATAAGAGATGATTGAAAATACCATGGCTTGGGTTAGGCACACCTTATTCTTCAAGGAGACATCTTTGCACAAGGAGACATCATCACTTGAAAGAGGTCTTTTGAAGCAGATTTTCCCAATATAATACATCATCTGATGTCTTGACTGCTGCTTCTATGGTGTTAATTGTAGAACCAAGTAATATGAAGTCTTTGACAACTCCTATCTTTTCTTCATTTATCATGATGCTGCTTATTGGTTCAGTTATGAGGATTTTTATTTTCTTTATGATGAAGTGCAATACAGTCTGCAGTATGGATTATGTCTCATTATAAAGAAAACAAAAATTCTCACAACTGGCCCAATGAGCAGCATCACAATAAATGGAGAAGAGGTTGAGGTTGCCAAAGAATTCACGTTGCTTGATTTTACAATTGATGCCAATGGAAGCAGCAGTCAGGACATTAGATGACATATAGCACTGCGAAGGTCAACCATGAAGGAACTGTTTCAAGTTCTGAGGAGCAAGGATGGCTCCTTGAGGACTAAGGTGCACCTGACACAAGCCATGATATTTCCAATTGCCTCATATGCATGTAAAAGCTGGACAATGAATAAGGAAGACCAAAGAAGAGTTGATGCTTTTGAGTTGTGGTGCTGGAGAATAATGCTGAAGGTACCATGGACTGCCAAAAAAACTAACAGATCTGTCCTGGAGGAAGTGCAGCCGAGATGCTCCTTGGAAGCAAGGATGGCCAGACTTCGTCTCACCTACTTTGGTCATGTCATCAGAGGGGACCATTCCCTGGAGAAGGATGTCATGCTTGGTAAGGTGGAGGGTTGACAAAGGAGGGGAAGGCCTTTGACAAGATGAATTGACACATTAGCTGCGACAATGGGCTCAAGTATAGCAAGGATCATAGAACTGTCACGGGATCAGGCAGTGTTTTGTTCTGTTGTGCATGGGGTCTCTATGAGTCACAAATGACTCTACAGCACCTAACAACAACTCCAGAAGAAAAAAAAAAATGTTGACATATTCAATGAAATTGACAACTTCAATCTTCTGTCCATTTATCATGATGCTGCTTATTGTTCTAGTTGTGATATTAGTTTTCTTTACGTTGAGATATAATCTGTACTGCAGACTGTAGTCTTTAATTTTCATTAATAAGTACTTCAAGTTTTTTTTTTTTTTCACTTTCAGCAAACAAGGTTGTGTCACTGCATATCACAGGTTGTTAATGAGCCTTCCTCTTATTATGATGAGATCTTCTTCTCCACATAGTCCAGTTTCTCAGGTGATTTGCTCAGCATACAGATTGAATAAATGTGGTGAAGTGATACGACCTCTGACACACATCTTTCCTGATTTTAAACCATGCAGTATCCCTTTGTTATCTTCGAGTGGCAGCCTCCTGGTCAATGCACATGTTCCTCAAGAGCACAATTATATGTTCTTATTCTTCTCAATGTTACCTAATGTTACTCAATGTTACATAATTTGGTATGATCTACATAGTTGAATGTTTTTGCATAGGCAACAAAATACAACTAAACATCTTTCTACTATTCTTTGCTTTCAGTCAAGATCCATCCAATATCAGCAATGATAACCCTCGTTCCACATTGTCTTCTGAATCCAACTTGTATTTCTGGAAGTTCTTTGTCAATGTACTGCTGCAACCCTTTTTGAATTATGTTCAGCAAAATTTTATTTGTGTGTGATATTAATGATATTGTTTGATAATTTTGTATCCTGTGGTATCCTCTTTCTTTGGCATAGGTACAAATATGGTTCTCTTCTTGTCAGTTGGCCAGGTAGTTGTCTTCCAAATTTCCTGGCATTGACGAGTAAGTGTAGCAGTGAATGCTACACTTAGAGGTATTATAACTCCAAATTCAAAAGAACAAAAACTGAAATATCTATCCCAGGAAGGTAAAGATAGAAAATTTAACAAATAATTTAGGGAGGGGGTAGTAAAATAGTAGCAGATATCAATGAAAAGGCATACAACTTGTAACTACTCATTTGAAAGATTAATAAAATTATTATCCTAAAGGAAAAAGTAAACCAGAAAAAAAAGAGAAAAGAAGAAATGACCTATACAGAAAGGAAAGAAGTATTAGTAAAGAAGTAAGTCAGGGCTTTTAATTGGATCAGCCCAGTTATTCATGGCTGAAGAAGCAACAACAGAACAGACATCAATTTTAAAAATGTAGTGAACTTGACTGCTAACCTGAATCAGTGTGTGCTTTGCACAGCAACCGAATCTCTTAAACAGCTGAGTCAGAAAACACTGGTCCCAGGCTAAAAGATAGTGTAGACCACATCTCTTTAGATGTGTGTTGCTTTCCACAGTTCTGGCAGTAATCCAGTCTTCCATCACAGGTTCCTGAAAAGGCTTAATACACTTCTTTCAAATCTCCCATACCAGGCCTTTGAACTATCATTTTTTTCCCATTCCAGTTAGTATTCAGGATCAACCAAATTAAAAAAAAAAAATAGGTCTGTTCCTGTTTCGTATCATTGGCCATGACTGAACCAATTTGAACCAATTCCAAGCCCAAGATTGGGGAAAGAAAAAAAAAAAAAAACACTGTCATCAAATCAATTCTGACTCAAAGCAACTCACGTTCAGTTTCCAAGGCTGTAAATCTTTATGGAAGCAGACTGCCTCATCTTCCTTCTATGGAGCAGCTGGTGGGTTCAAACTACCAACCTTTTGGTTAGCAGCCAAATTCCTTAACCACTACACCACTAAAGACATTAAAATGATAATAAAGTAACATTAAGAACAATTTTATGGGATGCACTTAAAAATTTACATTAAATAAAAATTTATTTGGAAAACATCTTTTCAAAATAGATACAATTGAGAAATATGAATCATTTGATATCTCTGGCAACATAGTGCCTAAAGCACTTGACTGCAAACCAGAAGGCTGGCGGTTCAAGTCCACTAACTACTTCTCAGAAGGAAGGTTGGGCAATCTACTTCCATAGTGATACTGCCTCAGAAACCCAAGAAGGGTTGTCACAGGTCAGGTCTGACTAAACATCTCACAACAACAACAATACATAGATAAATAATTTAATTAAAAAACATTCTCAAAAAAAAAAAAAAAGAAAAGAAAAATCTTTGGGTATAAAAGTCTTCACCAATAAATATGTTTACAAACATAAAGAATAAAGAATGTTAAACTTACCAAGTGTTTCTCAGAGATAAGAAACTAAGAAATACTCCCAAGTGTTCTTAGATGCTATGAGATCAGTATAACCTTGAGACTAAAATCTGATAAAAATATTAAAGGAAAACAAATTATGTATCAATCACTCAATAAATATAGATTCAACTATCATAAAGAAAATATAAATATTTGAACCAGCAAAGTATGAAACAATAAAACATAATGACTAATGGATTTATTTCAGGAAAGCAAATTTGTTTAACATTTACAATTCATTCAATGCAATTCATCATATAAATGCAATAAAGACAAAAATTATAGGATTATCTCAGCTTTTGAATAAGAAACATTTGACAACATTCAATACCTATTTCTTATTAAACACAAAATTGTTATCAAGCTAGAAATAGAAGAGACGTATCTGGAAATGTGTGTGTATATAAAACCTACAGCAAACATCATCAATAAGTATATTTTAAAAAATGAATGCCTTCCCCTGAAATTGGGAATGAAATGCACTTATAATTTCTTCCATTTCTAGTATTGTCATTGCTCTCAGATGCCATCAAGTCAGTGTCAACTCATAGTCACCCTATGTGCAATAGAATGAAACACTGCCCAGGCCTGTACCATTCTCATAATTTTTACTATGTTTGAGCCCAATGTTGCAGCCACTGTGTCAATTCATTTCTTTGAGGGTCTTCTTTTTCTCTGACTCTATTTTACCAGTCATGTTATCCTTGCCCAGGGACTGGTACCTCTTGATAGCATATATAAAGTTTGTGAGACAAACTGTCAGCATCCTATTTTCTAAGGAGCATTCTGGCTGTACTTAGTCCAAGATAGATTGTTTTCCTTTCTTCACCAAACCAAATCAAACCAAACCCAGTGCCACAGCGTAGATTCCAACTCACAGCAAACCTATAAGACAGAGCAGAACTGCCCCATAGTGTTTAAATGTCTGTAAATGTTTACAGAAGCAGACAGCCTTATCTTTCTCCCAGGGAGCCGCTGGTGGGTTTGAACCACCAACCTTTCACTTAGCAGCCCAGTGCTTTAAACACAGAACCACTAGAACTCCAGTTCTCCTGACAGTCCATGGTAGATTCAGTATTCTTCAAGAACATTGTAATTCAAATGCATAAATTCTTTTCAATCATCATTATTTATTATACAACTTTCTCATGCATAAGAGGCAATTGAAAATACCATGGCTTTGGTCAAGAGTACCTTAGTTGTCAAAATGACATCTTCCCTTCTAACATTTAAAGAGGTCTTTTTCAGCAGACCTCTTTTTGATCAATGCAATATGTCATTTGATTTCTTGATTGTTGATTCCATGGGCACTGTTGTGGATCTAAATATTATGAAATCTTTGAAAATTTCAATAGTTTCTCCAATTATTACAATGTTGCTTTTTGGTCCAGTTGTGAGTATTTTTTCTTTCTTTTTTTTTTTTTTTTTTCATGTTGAGTTGTGTGTTAGGCTGGGTTGTCCAGAGAAGCAAAACCAGGCAAGTCCCAAGTTCAGGCTGGAGGCTTTTCCCGACTTAGGCAGCTGTCGGGGCTGAGCTCAAGGTTGGTAGGCTGTATACCGTCTGTTGACTCCAGTGAAAGATGAATCCAAGATCACCAGGCTGAATGGTGGATTGTTTGCTCACAGACAGTTGTAGGAAGCACAACAGGATCCTGGCACACAGAAGAGTGTCTCATTTTCCCAGAATGTCCATAAATATATTGAAAGCATGTCACACCCTTAGAGAAACTCCCTTTTGATGGATAGGCTGCTCAAATCATACACATCGATCTCATCATGGGAGTAACTCACATCACAACTATTTAAAACACTCAGAATTTTGGTCCAGCCAAGGTGACTCACAATTCCAGCTATCACAAGGTGTAATCCATACTGAAGGCTATAATAGTTGATATTCCTTTAGGTAAGATTATTACACCTTAATTCACATTTTATTTAAATAGAGAAGGTTGGGCAATCCTACTTCCGTAGTGATACTGCCTCGGAAACCCAAGGAGGGGTCGCTATGAGTCAGGTATGACTCGACGGCACATAACAACAAACAACAACAACAACCTAGGCATTTAAAAAGAAAGATTGCCAGATTGGATTTTTTTTTTAATTGAATAAATACTGTTTACAGACAACATAGTAAA
>NW_006921612.1:16872565-16877211 GCF_000298275.1 Orycteropus afer afer | reverse complement strand
ATAACAACAACAACAACAACAATAAAACTGTTAAAAAGAATATAAAAACAAATAATTATGACCATATAGTAGGCAATAATTTCTTAAATATGCAAAATCATGAAGAAAAAGAATAGATATAGATAAAGGGTATTTCATTGAAATTGTAAAATTTTGTGGTTTAAAAAATGCCATCAAGATAGTGAAGATACATACTTAAATAGGAGAAAATTTTGCAGATTTTTTACCTGATAATCTATAATGGCTATAATAATAATAATAATAAAATCATGTAATAACAAGGGGTGGTGAGGATATAGAGAAATCCAGACTCTCATACACTGCAGAGTAAATTATATAGGTAGTTTAGAAAATAATTTGGCTGTTTTTAAATTGTTAAACACAAAATTACTCTATACTTGACCAGGTATATACCTAAAATAAATTTAAGCTTGTATACAAATGTATAGTATCATTATTCATAAAGTAAAAAGTAGAAATAAACCATATATTTATTAACTGATGAATTTATAAATAAAAATGGTTTATCTATGGAGTAAAATATGGTATTTCTCCACAAAATATGTTAAAACTTTGACTATAAAAAAGAATGAAGTGCTGAGAATCCTTCAACATGAATTAATTTTGTAAACATGAAGATAATTAGAAAAAAATTGTGATAAAAGCTTACATATTGTAGGAATCCATTTGTAGTATATGTGCAGAATAGACTAATCAATAGGGACATATAAGAGATTAGAGTTTACCAAAGGCTGCCAGTGGTGGGAGATGAGGGAAGGAATGCGGCTCTTCATTAGTAAGCCTTAAATGCTTTAATAAATCCTCTTTATTTTACCTGATCAAGATCTGGAGACCTTTCTCCATGATATAGTATTGGAAAATCTGTCATATCAAAGAGATGTTTATCCTCTCTCTAAGAAATTGATAGAATAGACTGTGAAAACTACATTAAGGTATAAAAGATGTGAAACAACACAATTATCATTCTTGATAAAACACATATACACAATAACACATTCAATGATTGAAAATCGCATATCCCCAGAGATATACAAGAAGTTTTTATGAAATTGGACTGCTGATAAAGGTATAAAGCAGCACATAGTATGAAAAAAATCTTTCTATTTTCTCTGCTTTCAAACATTTCTTTTAAAAATAAAATAATAACAGCATGATGATTCTTCCATTTTAGTGTACATCATGCTCTCCTGGAAAACTTCTTAATAGATAAATTACTGGGTCCTATTGCCCTAGCTTCTAACTTAATAGGTCTTGGATAAAGCCGAAAACCTGTATTTCTAACAAGCTTTCAGTAGATGTCCATGTTGCTGATCTAGGGACCATGTTCTGAAAACCATTTCTTCCACTCAAAAATTATACACTCAAAAATTTTAAAACACATTCTTAATTAGTATAAGTCATATATGAAATAATAATTGAAATTATAAAATAGTTATAAATATTAATAAAAGTGATTTAAAAAAACCTCACTCTTTAGTCAATTCTGACTCAGTGACCTCCTTGGGTTTCCAAGGTGGTATCTGTATGGAAGTAGATTGCCCAGTCTTCCTTCCAAGGAGTGGTTGGTGGGTCTGAACCTCCAGCCTTCTAGGTAGCCATCAAATGCCTTAGGCACTATGTCACCAGCTGTGCTAGTTACCAACAAATCTCACTCCCATCCAACTGCCATCAAGTCAGTTCCAACTCATAATGACCCCTATTGGGTTTCCAAGGTGGTAAATCTTTACAGAAGTAGATTGCCTTATCTTCCTTCTGTGGAGTGGCTGGTGGGTTTGAACCTCCAACCTTATGGTTAGCAGTCAAATGCCTTAGGCAAGGTGCCATCAGAGCTCCTTTAGTTACCAACAAAAGATGGTCTTATATCAGGAAATAAGCAAGGCTAAAAATTAATGAGTTAAGCATCCAGTGCAGGAAGTAAGAAAAATAGCATAAAAATAAGCTCAGAAACATGGGAAAAGGAAGTAAAAATTATGAAAGTAGAGATTCATAAAATAGAAAACAATAATACAATTGAAAGAATTTACAGAGAGATATTTGTTGTTTTGAAGAATTTATTAAAATTAACAAACCTCTGAAATACTGATCAAAGAAAAAATAATATAGAAATAATATTTGAAAATGAGAAATACACTTATATGTAAAAGAGACTAAAATTATGAGGAAATATTATGAAAAGTTATGCCAGTGCATTTCATGACCTGGGCAACATGGGTAACTTTTTTGAAAAGTATGAATTTACAAATCTGATTCACATAATCAAAAGCAATGCAAAACAAATATTATTAGCCCATTAGAAACAGAAGGGCACATCCTTCATCTGATAGGAGCACTATATGAAATATAAAAACAGATAAAACATTTTGGAAAATCCTTAATACCACCAGAAATATGACAATTTCACCATTTCTATTAAAGAAAAAGTGAGTCTACTAGCAAGTGAAGAAGTAAAGGAAAATACACAGTTTGAAAGTTGAAAAGAAAAACGTACTATTATTCAGGTTATATGATTGTCTATGTAGGAAACCCAAAAAAATCTATAAACAAATTTCTAGAATTAGTAAGTTTTTTTAGGTTGCACAAAAAAGACTAATATCTGAAAATAAATTAGATTTTTATACTCCAGAGCAAAGAGTTTGAAAGTGTGATACTGTAAATAGAAAAAGATCTATTTATAATTAACAATATATTTAATAACTGCAATTAAGTCTTTTTAAGGTGAAGTTTGAAAGTCTATTAAAAAAGACAAACCATATTGTGTTAGACTGGGTTCTCTAGAGAAACAAAAAACAGCAAAGCTTATATATATATAAAGAGAGAGAGAGAAATTTATCTTAGGTTAATGGCTCACAAACATATAGAAGCTGGCAAGTCCAAAGTCCCTGGAGCAAACATCAGGCTGGTGGCTTTTGCTAGCTTCTGCAACCGCAGGGGCCGAGAAGCTCAAGGTTGGCAGGCAGTACAATGGCTCTTGACTCCAACCAATGATGAATCCAAGATCTCCAGGCCAAACAGTGGAATGCTCACTCATAGACAGTTGTAGGCAACACAACAGAATCCCGATCCACAGAAGAATGTCTCTCTTCCCAGGATGTCCCTGGATATCCTGGAAGCAGGTCACACCCCTACGGAAACTCCCCTTGAACAGATTGGCCACTCAGAACACAGTCATCCAATCCTGTCATAGGAACAACCACACAGAGCTGGGGTCCAGCCAACTTGACACACAGCTCCAACTATCACACATATTAATATACAAAGACACATAATATGTCAGAAATACCAATTATCCTTAAATGGAATTGACCTATGTATTCAGTAGTATTCTAAACAAAATGCTGACTTTTTTAATGGTATCAGGTTTTCAGATTCTAAAACTTTACTGAAGTAACAAATAAAAAATATATCAGATGGCAGTTATTTTTTATTTCAAAGTCTCTAGCTTGGATTTCAAGAGTTTTCATCTCCCAAACCCAAACTACCTTCTCCTTGACAGGTATTTCTTGAGGGATGATGGGATTTTGAGTGAATTGATTCTGCTTTCTCTGTATTGTTGATAACCTTTATGATACTCACTTTACAATGCTTTGTATAATAGCTGTTTTTGAATCAGACTTACCATTCCTACTTGATTACCAATACTTTGAGGAAAGACATCACATCTAACCATCTCTGAAGTTTCTAGAGAAGCCTTGAACTTGGCCAGTCTCTATTAAGTAAATGTCTGGTATGTGAAGGGTGTTATTCTAAGCCTTAGAGACACATAAGTAAAGAAGATATAAAAGGATTATATCTCATGTGTTTATATTCTAGTGGTGCTCACTAAGAAAAAATGAGTGAAGAGATAAAGAAATTCAATCACTAACTAGTGAAGAATCATTTTGTTCTACATACATTAGATTACTAAATTTAATAAAACATAAAAAAAAAATCTTTATTAGAAAAATACTTGCTGGAGTTCTGGTAAGATGGTGGAATAGGCAGAAAGACTACACAGACCTTCTTCAACAAAGAAAAGGGGAACCAATTAAAACAGATACAGAAGATAATCCTAGACCCATGAGCTTTGAATGGAAGTATATAGAAGCTAAACTCCAACTAGCAGGAGAATTTGCATGAAAACTCCAAAAAAGGACACATATGAAGCTTTGGACTGGCAGGAATCCTGATGGCACAGACAGCTTGGATATTGCTGAGTAGTGGTAGGACCTAAGAATTAACCTAAAAATCAGCCCTGTTAGCCAGGAACAGCACAGAGAACTGCTCTGGTGGCTTGTGAATAAAAGAGGAAGCAGCAAAGAGGAAGGTGGGCTGAGCTGTGGAGTTTTGCCTATCTGGAGGGCATAGCCATTTTGAATATTTACAAGCAGTTTGACCATTGTGGATATTTATAGTGAGGTGTACTCTCAGATTCTGGGGACTTAAGAATAGACTC
Source organism: Orycteropus afer afer (assembly GCF_000298275.1). Lineage (NCBI taxonomy): Eukaryota > Metazoa > Chordata > Mammalia > Tubulidentata > Orycteropodidae > Orycteropus > Orycteropus afer. The sequence goes on along the minus strand of NW_006921612.1, from coordinate 16,872,758 downwards.
CACTTGCTGGGAACCAAAAGGACATTTCAGATACCAACAACTGGAAAGGTGCAATATTCCCCTTGTTTCTCTTTTACCTTACACCCTCTTGGTGAACAGAGGTGCAGCCATTGCTCACTCCCACCCACCTTCTAGGCTGGCAGGAATTCCATTCCAGTCTGTGTGCTAAGACCAAGTCTGGGTGCCCTACTCC
>NW_006921612.1:16871205-16871647 GCF_000298275.1 Orycteropus afer afer | reverse complement strand
CATTCACATAAACTTATAGGACCATTGTCTGCCAACCCTATATTTGTTCTTGGATACCCTCCCCATTTCATAGACATACCTAATCATTTAGCCTGTCCACCCATCTATCCACCCTTATACCCATGTTTGCCTTCACTGACAACGCAGTACTATATGTGCAAAAGGGTTCGTATTTGTTGTCAGTACCTCCCATGTACTTCTCTATGTCTTTCTCATCCTCAATGCTGCCATATTGGTCCTCATATTTGGTACATTCCCTTCTCTTCACCCAAATCAATACTTATCACTACCTATCTAAAAACCTTCCCTCCCCTCCCCTGCCCTCTCACTCCTGGTAACCAAGAAAGAAAATTTCCTTCTATAGATAAACCATTCCGTAACTTTTACAATAATGGACTAATACAATATTTGTCCTTTTGTGATTGACTTATTTCACTCAGCA
>NW_006921612.1:16841771-16850730 GCF_000298275.1 Orycteropus afer afer | reverse complement strand
ATAGAATCTGGTGGAACCACTGAAACTATGGCTTGTAACTGCCCTTCAGGTCTGGAATTGAACCCATACCTGTGGCTTCCAGCCAAACAAAAGACAGGCATATGAGTTGAACATTTACCTGAGGTAGATACAGTCTTTGGAGGGAACAATCATGGGAGAAAGAAGGGCTGTTAATGCACAGGGAGACAGCTCAGGGGACAGGAGTGCTGGACCCAGGGAAGAGGTAACTATTGGGAGGAAATGGGAGATAAGCTTTTTCATTGGGGTAAGATATAGCCAATTTCATGAGAAAAAGTGTGTGTGAACTGCTGTATGGAAGGTGAATTTGCTCTGTACACTTTCACCCAATTCACAATTTAAAAAAAGAAAGAAAGAAAGATACTTTTTTAAGAGAACTAACAAATCTGTCCTGGAAGAAGTTCAGCCAGAAAGCTCCTTGGAAGTGAGAATCTCTAGTCTTCGTCTCACCTAGTTTGGTCATGTTATCAGAAGGGACCATTCCCTGGAGAAGGATGTTATGCTTGGTAAGTTGGAGGGTGGACGAAAGAGGGGAAGTTCTTCAATGTGATGGATTGACACAGTGGCTGAGGCGATGGGCTCAAGTACAGCGGGATCATAGAGCTGGGGTGGGACCAGGCAGTGTTTCGTTCTGCTGTGCACAGGGTGGATATGAGTCATAGATGACTCAACAGTGCCTAACAACAACAACCACAGAAAAATATTGTTATAAAATATAACTAGAATCTTTGAATTTTATAGCTACAGATTAACTCAGATATTATATAATAAAATAACATCTATTTTCAGATTAAAAAATAGAGGCTTAAAGATGTGATAAGAATATGTTCTACATTTTAGAGCATATTGGCCTTTGATATTTTTCCCTTTAGGTTAACATTGTTTGGATGGGGGGTTCTGAATGATCTATTAGGTCAGATAACTGAATATTTCACATATGTGACTGAAAGATTGAATTTAATTATCAGTGTAGTTAAGATGGTTGAAAGTTTTCTCATGTGAAGAGTAGTGCCTGAATGAAAGAATACTGCCAATATGTTTATAAAGTGATTAACAAAACTATTTTTAGCTAGATTAGCAATTTCAGAAAAAACAAGAATGATATATTCTTTTGGAAAAAATCAAGAAATAGCAAAAGTGAGGATCTTCAATAAAATGTATCTTTAAAGAGAGGGTTTTAGAATCCAGGTACATAAAAATAATCTCATTACAACAGAATCTGCTTTATCTGCTCAGATTCTAAGCAGGACAATGACAGCCTCACATTGTGTTAGCATACTACAGTAGAATCTGAAGCATTTAGTGATTAGTGACCATTTAGATAACTATGTAATTCACTAAGAGGGTCATTTTTCTAACTGGTTTGTAGAATTTATCTTGAATCATATGCATTTATTTTCTTGGAAATATCTTCAATGTTTACTCAGATTTCTAATGCAGATAAAAAACAAACAAAGCAAAATATGAATTTACATTTGTGCAGAAAAAAATAATATTAGTTTTGAATGTTGATTTATTACAGTATATACTGCTAAGTAGATACATCTTTTGTGAATTACTGAAATGCATTATATACTTCACATATAAAATAATTTTCAGTATTATGTAAGAACAGTTAAATATTTAGACATTTTAGAACCATAGACATGTGAAAAGAATTTTTCATCATTTCTAAAATCAGACTAATAATAATCAGTTCTTATCCAAATTGAAGAGCCTATCTAAAACTTTCTCACAATTGTTTCATGATCATAATTTATCTCTGAACGTCATATACTGAAACAAGACCCTCAGCATCAATTGTGATTAGGTTTAATTTTAAACTATCTCATTAATTTGCAATAATGATACATAATGAATATTTATGGAATGTTTTATCTGCACCTATTAATTTACCATGATGTGTCACTCAGAAACTAGTCATCTAAGCTGAAACCAAGAGACAACAAAGTGAAAAACATACAATGATATAACTATCATTTGAGATTTCAACACTTAATTTAAAAGGTCATATATTTTCTACAAATGAAAATTTTCTATATATTTTAGTGAATACTTCCACAGGGAAGAAAGTAATTTTCTCTGCCCACAGAGTTAATCACTTTTAAGTTTCATTGTTCCGTCTTCCTCTCCTTCTACTTCACTGATAAGGCAGAAAAACAGACAAACAAGCAAACCATGGTTTTGTTCAGCAGAAGTCACTGTCTTCATGTCTGAATATTAGATTAAAGATCATTTGGATTAAAATTCACTTTTTCATAGAAAATAAGTTCTTTCAACATCATAAATGGTACCTGTACATGTGGATTCCACGCGATAGAATACATAGGAATCCAATTGACCAGGTGTGTGGTAAGAGATGATGAAGAAACTCAATATAATCAGTCATAATAAGGTCAGAGTTTGACAGTAGAACCATCAATTGCTTATATGTAAGTTGTAGTTGAAGCTGAAGAAAATTAAAACAAATCTGGAGAGCCAAAATATAGCCTTGAGTATAGATTTTAGAGACCATCTGAAGAATAGATTTGGTGTATTCAATAGCAATGACTGAAGACCAGATGAGGTGTGGATGACATCAAGAACATCTTGTATGAAGAAAGCAAAAGATCATTAAAAAGACAGGAAAGGAAGATAAGATCAAAATGCATGTCATAGGAGATTTTGAAACTTGTTCTTGAACAGACCTTAGCTAAAGTAAATGAAAGAAATGATGAAATTTTTTCTCTCTTTTGAGCTGCATGAGAGATTTCAAAGAGTAGTTTGAGAAGACAAAGTATTATAATGAAATGTGCAAAGACCTGTACTTAGCAAACTAAAAGGAAAGAACATGCCTGTCACTTCTCAATCTGAAAGAACTGAAGAGAAAACTCAAACCTCGAGTTGCAATATTGAAAGATTCTATGGGCAAAATACTGCACAATGCAGGGAGCATCAAAAGAAGATGGGAAGAATACACACAATGACAGAACCAAGAAGAATTGCACAACATTTAACCATTTCAGGAAGTAGAATATGATCAAGAACTGATGATCTTGAAGGAAGAAGTCTAAGCTGCACTAAAGACATTGGTGAAAAACAGCTCCAGGAATAACAGATCACCCACTGAAATGTTTCAACAAACAAATGCCACACTGAAAGTTCTTACTTTCTTTTAACAAGAAATTTAGAAAACAGTCACCTGGCTAATACTGGAGAAGATTCACATTTGTGCCCCTTAAGAAGAAAAGTGATGCAACAGAATGAGGAAATTATTGAACAATATTGCCAGTATCACGTGCAAGTAAAAGATGCTGAAAATAATTCAAAGATGGTAGCAGCCATACATTGACAGGAAACTGCCAGAAATTCAAGCTGTATTTAGGGGAGGATGTGGAATGAGGGACAGCATAGCTAATGTCTGATGGATCTTGGCTGAAAGCAAAGCATACAAGCAAGATGTTTACTTGTGTTTATTTGATTATGCAAAGGCATTTGACACTGAGGCTTATAAGAAACTGTGCATAGCATTTCAAAGAATGGGAATTCCAGAACACTTAATTGTGGTTATAAGGAACCTGTACATAGAACAGACATACTTGTTCAAATAGAACACAGGACTACAGCTTGGTTTAAAATCAGGAAAGGTGTATATCAGTGGTGTAACTTTTCACTGTACATATTTGTGATAGTTGGAGCTGTGTGTCAATTTGGCTGGACCACAATTCTGTGTGGTTTAAGCTGTTGTAATGTGGTTATTCCCATGATGGGATCAGATGATTATGTTTTGAGCAGCCAATCAGTTGAAAGGGAGTTTCCCTAGGGGTGTGGCCTGCTTCCAGTATATCTATGGACATCCTGGGAAAAGAGACATTCTTCTTTGGATCGGGATTCTGTTGGTTAGTGAAAAATCCACCATTCATCTTGGAGATCTTGGATTCATCATTCATTGGAGTCAATAGCTGTTGTACTGCCTGCCAGCCTTGAGCTCCTCAGCCTCTGCAGCTGCAAGAGTCAAGAAAAGCCTCCAGCTTGACGTTTGATCCAGGAACTTTGGACTTTCCAGCTTCTATAAGTGTGTGAGCCATTTTCCTAAGATAAATTCCTGTATATATACATATATATAAGCTTTACTGTTTTTTTTTTTTTTTTTTTTTTTTTTTTCTCTCTAGAGAACCCAGTCTAGCACAATATCCAATCTTCATGCTGAGAAAATAACCTGAGGTGTACTATATGAAGAAGAATGCCATATCAGGATTGGAGGAAAACTCATTAACAACCTGTGATACATGGATGATACAACCTTGCTTGCTGAAAGGGAAGAAGACTTGAAGCACTTATTGATGAAGATTAAAGAATATAGCCTTTATCATGGATTATATCTCAACATTTAGAAAATAAACAGCCTCACAACTGGACCAATAAGAAACATCATATAAGTGGGGAAAAGACTGAAGTTGTCAAAGATTTAATTTTACTTGGATCCACAATCAATGACCATGGATGGATACAGCAGTCAAGAAATCAAACAACATATTTCATTGTACATGTTTGGTGCAAAACGTCTCTTTAAAGTGTTGTTTTGATTACCTAATGCCACTCTGACAAGAATATACCACAAATGGGATGGCTTTAACAAACAGTTTATTCTCTTGGAGTTGGAGGTTTTAAGTTTGAGTTCAAAGTGTCAGGCCCTGGGGGCTGGGTGAAAGCCCCTCAACCTTGGGCTTCAACTCTGTCTTCTGCTTCCAGCCCATTGAAGCTAGAGGCTTTTCTTCACTCAGACAGCTGCTGGCTTCTGAGGCTGACCAACTCAAGGTTGGCAAATAAAAAGGTACAGTCCCAATGCTACCAAACAACATGGCAGGCTGATGATTCAAGTCCATTGAAAGTCTCAAGATTGGCAGAGCATGGTAGGCTGCTGAACAATGACTCAGCTACATACAGGGTTCAGGTGTGCCATTAGTTCGACACCATTACCAAAGCTACTTCTTATATATTGGAAGCAGACCACAGTCCTAAAGCAGCTATTCAGCTGCTTTTGGTAGATCCTACCATGGAGTTGATGGCCAGTCTCATCATGGTGAATAACTACCACCAGCTGCCCAGCCACTCAACCAGGCCCAGATAAGTTGACACACAACTTTAACTACCATTAAGTGTTAAAGAACAAAGATGTTACTTTGAAGATTAAGGTGCACCTGATCTAAGCCATTGTCTTTTCACTAGCATTCTATGCTTGTGGAAGCTGGACAGTGAATAAGGATGACAGCAGAAAAATTAATGTCTTTGAATTGAGGTGTTGGGAAAGAATACTGAATGGATGACCAGAAGTACTAACAAATGTGCCTTGAAAGAAGTGCAGCTAGAACGTTCCTTAGAAGTGGGAATAGCCAGAATTCATCTCTCATTCTTTGGTCATATTATCAGGAGGGGCGAATCTCTGAAGAAGAATATTATGCTTGGTAATAGAGACAGAGGAAAGGGGGAAGATTCTAAATGAGACAGATTGAAACGGTGCCTTCAGCAATGGTCTCAAGCATAGTAATGATTGTGAGGATGGTACGGGAACAGAATGGTACACAACTTGTGTTGTGCATAGGGTCACTATGAATCAATACCAAATTGATGGCACCTGACAACAAAAGCAACAGGTTCTACAGTAACAGATCACCAGGTCTTTTTCCCTTTCTCTCATGGAAACTTTGGCTGGATTCAACCACCAGTTTTTCAGTTAGCAACCAAACATTTAACTATTACACCATCCAACAACAGTAACAACAAAACCCACAACCATCAAGTTGATTTTGCCTCATAGCAACCATGAAAAATAGGATAGAACTGCCCCCAGGGTTTCTAATACGACACAAGCACAAACATGCACACACACACACATGCACACATGCACACACACATAAAATTGTTATCTGGTTGATTCGGACTTACACCGATCTTGTAAAGATGGAGTTTAACCACTTGTTGGGTATATAAGCTATAAAAATTTACATGAGCACATTGCCACATCTGTCTCCTGTGAAATGACTGCTGGTTCTGAATTGAAGACCTTTCAAGCAGAAGAAGGTTTCCAAGCCTGCAAGCCTTTATGAAGTGGCTGGTAGGTTTAAGTGACCAAACTTTTGGTTAGCAGCCAAGCTCTTTAACCACTATGCCACCAGGGTTCATTGTTGCACCACCAGGATTCCTTTATCATTAATATGTGTTGGATTTTATAACATGCTTTTTCTGCATTTATACATATGATCACACTATTATTTTAATTTAGTCTGTGCATGTGACAAATATGAATGAATTTTCAGTACTTAAATTGAAATTTTATCATTTTTGTTGTTAGGTTCTGTCAGATTGGCTCCAAATCATAGTGACCCAAGATACAACAGAACAAAACACTGCCTGGTCCTGCCTCATGTTCACCATGGTTGCCATATTTAAGCCCATTGTTTTGCTACTGTCAATCCATCTCATAGAGATTCTTGTTCTTTTCTTGCTGGTCCTCTACTTTATCAAACACGATGTCCTTCTCCAGAGGGTGTCCCTTCCAGAAAATATGTTCTAAGCATGTAAGACTGTTAGATTGTGAAAGTCAGAAACAAAGAATAAGGATCAGTATTTGAAAAATATGCCTTTGGTAATAGAAAAAATGCCAGAGATCACATAATAGAATTTTGCAAGATCAACATTGAATATTCATTGAATATACATTTTTTTTGAATAACAAAAACAGTTATATACAAGTAACCCTCCCTGGATGGAATATAGAAGAATCAAATAGATGAAATCTGTGGAAAGTGATGATGGAGAAATTCAGTATCATAGGTCAAAACAAGGCCAGATACTGATTCCTGAACAGGTCATTAATTGCTCATACCAAGTTCCACTTGAAGCTGAGAAATTAACATAAGTCCATGAGAGCTAATTATGAGTTTAAGCTTACCCTATTGGAATTTAAAGACAATCTAAAGAATATATTTGATGCATTGAACACTAATGACTGAAGACTAGACAAATTGTTGGATGGCATCAAGAATATCATATATGAACTAAGCAAAATAACATTAAAACACAATAAATAAGGAAGAGATCAAAATGAATGTCAGAACAGACTGAAACTTGCTCCTAAATATAGAGTAGCTAAAGCAAATTGAAGAAATGATTGTGTAAAGAGTAGAAAATTTAGAAGGGCAGCTCATAAAGACAATCTATTATAATAAAATATGCAAAGACCTGGAGTTAGAAAACCATAAGGGAAGAACATCCTTGGCATTTATCAAGCAGAAAGAACTGAAGAAAAATTCTGGCTTTGAGTTGTAATATTTATGGATAATACATGCATGATTTTGAATGATACAGGAGGCATCATGAGAAGACAGAAGGAATACAGTCACTCTACCAAAATGATTTGGTCAACCATTTTAAAACCTACCATAAGATCAAGAACAAGTGGTACTGGAGGAAGATGGGCAGGCTGCATTGAAGGCATATGTGCAAAACAAGTTTCCAAGAATTGATGGAATACTCACTGAGGTATTTCAACAAAGGGATGCAACCCTGAAAGTGCTTACCCATCTATACCAAGAAATTTGGAAGGTAGCCAACTGGCTAACCAACTTGGTGAGATCTATATTTGTGCCCGTTCCAGAGAAAGATGATCTGACATATTGTGGAAATAAGTGAATAATATAATTAATATCAGAGGAAAGTCAAGTTTTTCTGAAGTTAATTAAAACAAGGTTGTAGAAGTACATCAACAGGGAACTGACCGAAATTCAGGCTGAATTCAGAAGAGGACATGGAGTGAATAATATTACTGATGATGTTAGATGGGTCTTGGCTGAAAGCAGGGAATACCAGAAAGTGGTTTACCTGTGTTTTATTGACTATACAAATGTATTAGTATGTCTGTACAGATCATAAAAAACTATGGATAAAATAGTTGAAATGTACATTCCAGAACACGTAATGCTACTCAAGAGGAAATTGTACAGAGAGCTACAGGCAGTTGTTCAAGCAGAACAAGGTTATACTGCATGCTTTAAAATTAGGAAAATTGTGTGTCACAATTTTATTATTTAACCATACTTATTTAATCTGTATACTGAACAAATAACAAGAGAGACTGGATTGCATGAAGAAGAACAGAGCATCAGGATTGGAGGAAGACTTATTAACAACTTATTACATACAGATGGCACAACCTTTCTTGTCAAAAGTGAAGAGGACTTGAAGAACTTACTTTTGAAGTTCAAAGACTATAGACTTCAGTATGGATTACACTTTAACATAAAGAAAACAAAAATCCTCCCAACTGGGCCCATAAGTAAAATCATGATAAATGGAGAAAAGATAAATTAAGTTGTCAAGGGTTTTATTTTACTTGGATACACAATCAACTGCTACCAATGAAAGCAGCAGTCAAAAAATCAAATGACATAATTCACTCAAAAAATCTACTTCAAAATCTTTTAGCAAAGATGTCACATTGGGGACTATGGTGCACCTGACTCAAGCCACAGGATTTTTAATTGCCTTCTTTGCATGCAGTGAACGAGTGAATAAGGAATACCAAAGAAAAATTGATGCATTTAAATTACAGTGTTCTTGAAGAATATTTACTATACTATGGACTGTCAGAAGAATGAAAAATCTGTGTTGGAAAAAGTACATCAAGAATGTGCCTTGGAAAGAAGAGTGATGAGAATTTCCCTCACATAATTTGGACATGTTATCAGGAGGGACCAGTCCCTGAGGAAGGACATCATGCTTAGCAAAGTATAATCATATCAATATGTGAAAGCAAGAACTTGATAAAATCTAACACATACTCATGATGACAGAACACTTAGGTGCAATAAGGTGGTCTGGTTGTGTATATATATATATATATATATATATATATCCTTAATTATTTTGAGGAATTTCCCTTCTATTTCTGTTTTGCTGAAAG
>NW_006921612.1:16841078-16841595 GCF_000298275.1 Orycteropus afer afer | reverse complement strand
TGTTTATGTTCATGAGGGGTATTGATCTATAATTTTCTTTTTTAGTGGTGTCTTTACCTGGCTTTAAGATCAGGGTTATGTTTCCTTTAGAAAATGAATTTGAGAGTATTCTAAAATTTTCTATATTCTTGAATAGTTTCAGTCATATCAGTGCAAGCTTTCCTTTGATTTTTTGGTAGAATTCTCCAGTGAAGTCATCTGGGCCAAGAGTTTTTGTTCTTACTGTTGAGAGCTTTCTTTATTTTCAATGAACTGTGCAATTTCTTCTTTTGTTATACATCTGTTCATTTTTTTTTTAATCTTGCTCTGTAAACTTCTTTTTTTATTATTTTATGTTATTTTCGCAGTGCCTGTTCATATTTTCTGCCTCAGATTGTGTTAGTTTGGGTAGGTAGTGTGCTTCTAGAAATTTGCCCATTTCTTGTAGATTTTCTAGTTAATTGGAATATGGTTCTTCATAGTATTCTCTTATTATCCTTTTCATCTTTGTTGGTTTTGTTGCAACATCACCAATTTA
>NW_006921612.1:16838920-16840816 GCF_000298275.1 Orycteropus afer afer | reverse complement strand
TCTTTCTTTCTTTTCTTTTTTAAAATGTGCATTGTTTATTCCTATATAGTTACCTCTGAGCACTCAGTGTTTTTGCTATGCTCAAAGTGTTTTGGTATGTTGTGTTTTCATTCTCATTTGATTCTAGGAATTTTTGTCATTGTACTTTTTATTTGTTCTATTATCCAGCAGTATCTTAATCAGTTTCCGTATATTTCACTTTTTTCCTTTTTTTCTTGTTATTAATTTCTGATTTATAGCCTTGTTATCCAAGAAAATGCTTTGTAGTATTGTAATGACTTTAAATTTATTAAAGCTTGCTTTATGACCGAATATATAGCCTATCATATAGAAGTATTCATGTGCCCTGAGAAAAAATGTGTGTTGTGTTTTTGTTGAATGGAGTACTCTGTATATATCTAAGATTTCACATTGTTTGATTGTGTTGTTCAGATCTTCTGTATCTTTGTTGTGTTTCTTTCTTATAGTTTTGTCTTTCATTGATAGTGGTGTGGTAAAGTTTCCTACTATTATAATTATATTGTCTCTATCTCTTTTCAATTATTTTACTGCTTGATTTGTGTTGAAGATTTTTCATTGGGTGTATGTATATTTATTATTGGTGTGTCCTCTTTAATCATTACATAATGCTCTTGCTTATCTCTTATCCTGGCTTTTTCCTTGAAGTCTATTTTATCAGAAATTAATGTTTTGACTCCAGATATTTTTGCTTGTCATTTGCTTTCAATTTTAATTCTTTTTATCTTTGTATCTCAGGTGATCATCTTGTAGGCAACATATTAAAGGGTCCTATTTTCTGATCAATTCTGCAACTCTCTGTTCTCAATTGGTGCACTTAATCCATTCGCATTCAATATAAATATCAATAGGTGTGAATTTACTGCTGTCATTTATTTGTGGGTTTTTTCTTTCTTTTTTTTTTTTTTTGGTGCATGTGTGGTATTAATGAAGGAGTTGTGGTGGCACAGTACCTAACCAACAGAAGGTTGGCAATTTCAATCCATCAGCTCCTCCATGAAAAGTAAGAGGCAATCTAATTCCGTAAAGATTTACTGCCTTGGAAACTCAGTGTAGGTCACTTGATTCAGAATCAACTTGATGGCAGTTTTTTTTCTTTTTTTTTTTTTTTTTTTTTTTTTTTTTTTTTTTTTTTTTTTTTTTTTTTTTTTTTTTTTTTTTTTTTTTTTTTTTTTTTTTTTTTTTTTTTTCCTTTTTTGGCAGTTTTTTTTCTTTTTTTTTTTTTTTTTGGTGTTACTGATGATTTCACTATTCCGTATTTTTTTCTGGGCTCAGTTTATAATGTTTTCAGATTACCTTTTCATTTCCTGCATTGCTATTGATTTTGTAGTTCCTGAGCCCTTATGATATTTTTTCTCTTTTTTCAGTTACAATATTTATTAACTTTCTTTGTGGTTAACTTATAATTTATTTATTTATTTAAATTTTTATTGTGATTTGGGTGAAAGTTTACAGAGCAAACTAATTTTCCTTAGAGAAGGTCATACACATTTTGTCTCATGACATTGGCTACAATTTCCCACAATGGAACAACTCTCCTCCCACTTCCTCCCTATAGCTACCTTTTCCATATGTCCTTCCCACCCTTATGCTCCTGCCCCCCAAGGTGTCTCCCTGTGCATACATTGACCTTCTATTCTCCCATGATCATTCTCTTCAAGGAGTTTATCTACCTAAAATTAATGTTCAACCCATTTGTATGTCTTTTGCTTGGCTAGAAACCACAGATATAGGTTAAATTCCAGTACTGAAAATCATCTGGAGGCCATAATCTCAGGGGTTTCACCAGGCCCTGTCAGACCAGCAAACCTGCTCTTTTTTTTTTTTATGATTTTGAGTTTTGTTCCACTTTGTTCTCCTATCCAATCCAGTATCTCC
>NW_006921612.1:16830663-16838820 GCF_000298275.1 Orycteropus afer afer | reverse complement strand
CTGTGTCTGTGTTAATTGGTTTCCCTTTTCTTTGTTGAAGAGGGTCTGTGCAATCCTTCTGCCTAGTCCGCCATCTTGCCCCGCCTCCGTCTTTGATTTTCTTCATGCTACTTTGCTCTGGACAAGGAGAGACCTATAGTTGCATATAGATGGCCACTTGCAAGCTTTAAAGATCTCAGTAACTACTCACAAAAGTGGGATGTGGATCAATGTTGTTTGTAGTATGTTATGCCAATTGAGCTTGATGTCCCCTGCAATCATGTTCCCGAGGCCACAGGTCCCACTACTCACTCCCTCCAGGTAGCTGGCTATGGCCAAGAAGTCACTGCAACCTTGTCCCTTGTCAGCTCTACTATAAACCTGAGAATTCTTAAGCTAATATACTGATACATTTGTAGAAATATTGTCTGCCAACCTTATACATGGTCTTGGGCCCACTACCCCCTGCACAGACATACCTAATAGTTCAGCCTGTCCACCCATCTATCCTCCTATATGTCTTTGTTTACCTTCACAGACATCACAGTACTATATGTGCAAAATGTTTCATTTTTGTTGTCCATACCTCCCATGTACCTCTCTATTTCTTCCTCTTCCTCAATGCCACCATGTTGATCACTCACATTTGGTACATTGCCCTTCCCTTCACCCATATCAATACTTGTCTCTACCTATCTAACAGTGGTCCCTGCCATCCCCTCCCATCCCTGCTAACCAAGAAAGAAAAATTCATTCCATATATAAACCTTTCCTTGACTTTTTATAAACATGAACTAATATTATATTTGTCCATCTGTGATTGACTTATATCACTCAGCATAATGTCCTCCAAATGCATCCATGTTAAGGGGTGTTTTCCAGATTGTATGCTATTCTTTAGGGTTGCATAGTATTCCATTGTGTGAATGTACCATAGTTGTGTTATCCATTCTTCTGTTCATGGGCACCTAGGCTGTTTTCACCTTTTTGCTATTGTAAATAGTGCTGCAGTGCACATGGTTGTGCATGTATCAGTTCTTGTCCTGGCTCTCAATTCTTTAGGATATATTTCTAGTAATGTAATGGCTGGTCAAATGGTATTTCTAATTCCAACATTTTAAGGAATTGCCCTACTGCTTTTCACAGTGATTGCATCATTTGACAGTTCCATCAACAATGGATGAGAGTCTCAATCTCTCCACCTTCTCACCAGCATTTATTATTTTCTTTTTTGTTGAACTTTACTACTAGTGCTGGGGCAAGATGGAATCTCATTTTTGTTTTGATTTGCATCTATTTAAAGGCTAATGATTGTGACCATTTCTTCATGTTTGTTGGTTGTCTGAATATCCTTTTTGGTGAAGTGTCTATTCATGTCTTCCACCCATTTTTTATTGAATTATTTGATTTTTCACTGTTGAAGTGTCAGTTTTCTATAAATGTTAGAGATAAGTCCCTTGTCCGATATGTCATTGTCAAACATTTTTTCTCAGTCTGTAGGTTTGGAGAAGTCTTTGGAAGCACATAAAAATTTAATTTTTAGAAGGTCCCATTCTTCTTGTTCATCTTCTGCCATTTGTGCATTTTGGGTTATGTTTGATAGTCTATTTATGGCATATATTTGGGGAAAGAAAAAAAAAAAACTCACTGGCATCAAGTCAGTGCTGACTCATACGACTCCTTCTTGGGTTTTGGAGGCATTATTTCTACAGAAGTAGATTGTCCAGTCTTCCTTCTGAGGAGTGGCTTATGGAGTTTAACCTCAAGCCTTAGGCACTATGCCACTATAGCTCCCATGCTACATATTAAGGCCTTTAATTCATCCCTTTTTTTTTTTTCCCCCTTGAGGAACTTTATAGTTTTACATTTCACATTTAAGTCTTTGGTCCATCTGGAGATGATAGTTTTAGTGTATGGAGTGAAGTACAGTTCTTCTTTCACTTTTCTGCAAATGGATATCCAGTTTTGCCAGTACCATTTGTTAAACAGAGAATCTCTTCACCATTTAAAGGATTTTAACCCTTTGTCAAAGATCAGATGACCATACATTGATGAATCTATTTCTGGGTTCTGAATTCTATTCCATTGGCTATGCCTGTTGTACCAATACCAGGAAATTTGACTATTGTGGCTGTATAGTAGGTTTTGAGATCCAGCAGTGTGAGACTTCCTACTTTGTTCTTCTTCAATTGTGCTTTGCTTATCTGAGATCTCTTTCCTTTCCATATAAAGTTGTTGCTGTTATGTGCCATCGAGTAGGATCTGATTCATTGTGACACTTCCTTGGTTTTCTGAGGTAGTATCACTATGGAAGTAGATTGCCCAACCTTCCTTCCAAGGAGTGGCTGGTGGGTCTGAACTGCCAGGCTTATGGTTAGCAGTCACGTTCCTTAGGCACTACGTCACCAGAACTCCTTATATGAAGTTGGTGATTGTTTTCTCATTATCTTTAAAGAAGGTTTATGAGATCTGGATAGGGATTTCACTGAATGTATAGATTCCTTTGGGTAGAACTGACATTTTAACAGTGTTCAATCTTACTATCTGTGAGCATGGTATATTTTTCCATTTATGTAGATAGATCACTTATGTTTTCCAACTGATTTTTGGACATTGTTTTGTATCCTGCCACTATGATAAATCTCTCAATTAATTCCAGTAGATTTTTGACTGAGTCTCTTGGGTTTTCCAGGTACAGAATCATATCATCAGCAAATAGGGATAGTTTGACTTTTTCTTTACCTATTTGGAAACTATTGATTTCTCTTTCTTGCCTTACTGCCCTGGCTAGGACTTCCCATACAATGTTGAGTAGAAGTAGTGATAGAGGGCATCCTGATCTGGCTCCTGTTTGCAAGAGGAATGGCTTCAGTCTGTCTCGATTGAGAATAACGTTGGCTGTTGGTTTTGCACAGATTCCCTTGATTATATTAAGGAATGCCCCTTCTGCTGAGAGTTTTGATTGAAATGGGTGTTGGATTTTATCAAATGCCTTTTCCGCATCGACTCATATGATCAGGTAGTTCTTTTCCTCTGTCTTATTTATGTGATGGATAATGTTGATTGTTTTTCTAGTGTTGAACATCTTTGCATACCTGATATGAACCCCACTTGGTCATAATGTATTATATTTTTTGATATATTGTTGTAATCTATTGGCTAGGAATTTGTTGAAGATTTTTGCATCTATATTCAGGAGGGATACTCGTCTGTAGTTTACCTTTTGAGTGATGTCTTTGCCTGGTTTTGGTATCAAGGTTATACTTCCTTCATAAAATTAATTTGGGAGGATTCCATCCTTTACTATATTCTGGAATAATTTTAGTAGGATTGGTGTCAGTTCTCTGAATGTTTGGAAGAATTCTCCAGTGAAACTGTCTGGGCCAAGACCTTTTTTGTGGGTAATTTTTTTATGACCTGTTCAATTTCTTCTTTTGTTGTAGGTCTGCTCAACTTTTCTACCTCAGTCTGTGTTAATTTAGATAGGTAGTATGTTTCTAGAAATCTGTCCATTTCTTCTAGATTTTCTAATTTGTTACAGTATAGTTCTTCAGAGTATCCTGATATTATCCTATTTATTTTAGTTGGTTCTATACTGATATCACTTGTTTCATTTCTTACTCTATTATTTATATTCTCTCCCTCTTTTCCTTTGTTAAATTTGCCACTGGGTTGTCAATTTTACTAATCTTTTCAAAAACCAACTTCTAGTCTTGTTGATTTTTTCTATTTCCTATTTTCTGTTTCATTGATGTTTGCTAGAATCTTTATTATTTCCTTTCTTCTGGTAACTGTGGACTTTTCTTGCTGTTCTTTTTCTGTTAGAGGTGTTGGTTTAAAGTGTTGATTTTGGCTCTTTCTTCTTTTTTTGATATATGTGTTTATTACTATAATTTGGCCTCTGAATACTGCTTTTGCTGTGTCCCAAAGATTTTGGTATGTTGTGTTTTCATTCTCATTTGATTCAAGGAATTTTTTAATTTAGTTTTTTATTTCTTTTATTTCCCAGTCATTTCTAAGCAACATGTTGTTCAGTTTCCATGTGTTTGCTCTTTTTCCATAGATCTTCTATTGTTGATTTCTAATTTGATAGCATTATAATCTGAGAAAATGCTTTGCAATATTTCAATGGTTTTATATTTATTAAGGATTACTGTATGGTCTAACATGCAGTCTCTCATGGAGAATGTTCCATGTGCACTGGAAAACAATGTATATTGTGCTGTTGTTGAGTGAGTTGCTCTGTACCCATCTATAAGGTCAAGTTGTTGGATTTTATTATTTAATTCTTCTGAGTCTTTGTTGAGTTTCTTTCCAGTTGTTCTATCTTTGACTGAAAGTGGTGTATTAAAGTCTCCTACTATGAGAGTGGAATAATCTATTTGTCTTTCATTTCTTTTAAATTCTGATTTATATATTTTGGGGGTCTTTTATTGAGTCCATAGATATTTATTATGGATATATTTTGTTAAATTGATCCTTTAATCATTCTATAATGTGCTTCTTTGCCTCTTATGGTTGTTTTTGTCTTAAAGTCAATTTGATCAGAAATTAATATTGCCACTTCTGCTCTTTTTTGCTTGTCATTTGTTTGATATATCTTTTTCCAACCTTTGATTTTTAGTGTATTTTTGTCTTTGCCTCTAAGGTTTTTCTCTTATAGACAGTATGCTGATGGGTTAGTTTTCTTATCCGGTCTGTAACTCTTTGTCTCTTGAGTGGTGCATTTAATCCATTTACATTCAGTGTAACTATTGACAAGTTTGAAATCATTGTTGTCATTTTACTATGTGTTTTTCCATCATGTTCCTGGGTTCTTTGTTTCATAAAATTTTCTGTGCTGAGCTCATTATGTTTATGAATCATGTTATCGTCTCCTTTGTTGCTATAGTTTTAGTATTTGCTAAATATTTGTGCTTGTCCTCTTTTTTTTTATTATTGTGATGTGAAGGTTTATCATTTTTCTTTGAGGTTACCATGTGATTTATAATTTTCTCCCTAAGTTTAGAACAGTCCATTCTATCTTGCAACTCTCTTAACGTCCTCATTATTTAGAAGTTATGTAACTACACTATTTTTCCCCTCTTTTTGGTTTATACCTGTCCTCATTTGCCAATTGCTGTCTCTAGTTCCCTGTTTACAATCTTCTAAGCTTACTTTATCTTGGATACTTCCATAACTGGTTTGGTTTCTGTGTTATGCCATCTTATGTATGGCCAGTTGTTTGCTATTATTGGTTCTCTGTTCAAATGATTCTCTTTAGTATCTCTTGCAAGATTGGACTAGTTTAAACAAATTCCTTAAATTACTTCTTATATGGAAATCTCCTAATTTCACCATCATATTTAAGGGACAATTTCACTGGGTATATAATATTGCTTGGAAATTTTTCTCTTTCAGGGTTTTGTATGTACCATCCCACTATCTTCTCACCTGCATGGTTTCTGCTGACAAATCTGAGATTAGTCTTATTGGTTATCCTTTGTAGGTAACTTTTTGTTTCTCCCATGCTACTTTCAGGATATTTTCTCTGTCTTGATTTTTGATGAGTCCGATGATATGTCTTGGTGATTTTCTTTTGCAGTCTTTCCTGTTTAGGGTTTGTTGGTCTTCCTGAATAGATATATTCTCATCTTTCATCATATCAGGGAAGTTCTCTTCCAACAAATCTTGGAAAATTTTCTCAGTAGTTTTCCTTTACTCTTCCTTTTCTGGAATTCCAATTACACATAGGTTATTCCTTTTGATGGTATCCTACATGGACCTTAGGTTTCTGCATTTTATTTTGATCTTTTTTCTGTTTGATTCCTTTCCAAAGAAATAATCAAATATTTGTCTTCAATCTCATTAATTCTGTCCTCCAATGTTGTTGTTGTTATGTGCCGTCAAGTCAGCCCCGACTCATAGCAACTCCTCCTTGGGTTTCCGAGGCAGTTATCACTATGGAAGTAGGATTGCCCAACCTTCCTTCAGTTCAAATCCTTTGCCCTTTCAATGTGTTAGTGGTTTCTGAAAATTTAATATGAATCTTCTGGATTTCTCTCTGTAGATTTTGTATCATTTCTAATTTTTAATTTATTTTATCATTTTTTTTTTCTTGTATATTCTTCTGAAATTGTTCTAGGCTTTTGTCTGTGATTTCCTTAATTTTGTCAGTGTTTTCCTTGATCTGTCTTTCAATACTCTCCTCAAGAAAGAGTGGGTAAAAGAAGAAATAAAAAATGAAGTTAAACAAAATTCCTTGAATCAAAGGAGAATGAAAATAGAATATACCAAAATATTTGGGACACAGCAAAAGCAGTAATTGGAGTCCAATTTAAAGCAATAAATGCACACATTAAAAGATAAAAGAGCCAAAATCAACAGTTGCAACAGTTTAAACCAACATCTCCAACAATTGAAAAAAAAAAAGAAAAGCCTACAGTCACCAGAAGAAAGGAAATAATAAAAATTCAAGGAGAAATAAATGAAACAGATCATAGAAAGGCAATAGAAAAAATCAACAAGACTAGAAGATGGTTTTTTGAAAAGACTAATAAAATTGACAAACCATTGGCAAATTTAACAAAGGGAAAGAGGGAGAGAATACAAATAACATGAGTAAAAACAAAATGGGTGACATCACAACAAAACAAACTGAAATAAAAAAGATAATATCAGGATACTTACTATGAGGAACATTACTCCAACAAATTTGAAAATCTGGAAGAAATGAATTTTTAGAAACACACCACTTACCTTAACTAACACAGACTGATTTGGAAAACTTGAACAGATCTGTAACAAAAGAAGAAATTGAACAGGTCATAAAAATATTAAAAAAAAAAAAAAAAAGTCCTGGTCCAGACATTTTCACCATGTAATTCTACCAGACATTCAGAGAAGAACTGACACCAATCCTACTCAAACTATTCTAGAACATACAAACAAATGGAATCCTCCCTAATTCATTTTTTGAAGGAAGCATAACCTTGATACCAAAACTAGTCAAAGAAATCACTCAAAAGGAAAACTACACATCAATATCCCTCATGAATATGTTGTTTTTTTTGTTAGGTGCTGTCAAGTTGTCTCCAATTCATAGCAACCCTATACACAGCAGAATGAAACACTGCCCAGTCCTGCACAAGCTCCACGATCCCCGTTATACTTGAGCCCTTTGTTCCCCTCTTTCATTGACCCTCCAACTTACCAAGTACGACATTCTTCTCCAGGGAATGGTCCCTTCAGACAACATGGACAAAATAGGTGAGAAGTCTGGCATTCTCCCTTCCAAGGAGCATTCTGGCTGCACTAACTCCAGGACAGATTTGTTAGCAGTCTTTTAGCAATCCATGGTACTTTCAGCATCCTTCACCAGCATCACAACTCAAAACATCAATTCTTCTTCAGTCTTCCTTATTCATATCCAGCTCTCACATGCATATGAGGTGACTGAAAATATCACAGATTGTATCAGACACACATTAGTCCTCAGGGAGACATTTTTGCTCCTCAGCACTTGAAAAAGGTCCTTTACATCTGACTTGCCTAGTGTTATACATCCTCTGATGTCCTGACTACTGCTTCCATTGGAGTTCATTGTAGAACCATCCAGTGTGAAGTCTTTGACAACTTCAATCTTTTCTCCATTTATAGTGATACTTCTTATAGGTTCAGATGTGAGGATTTTTCTTTTCTTTATATTGAGATGTAATCCATACTGCAGACTCTTCTTCAGTCTTCATCAGTAAGTGCTTCAAGTCATCCTGACTTTCAGCAAGCAAAGTTGTCTCATCAGCATATTGCAGGTTGTTAATGATTCCTCCTCCTATCTTGATGCCACATTCTTCTTCATATAGTCCAGCTTCTCAGATTATTTGCTCAGCATATAGATTGAATGAGTATGGTGCAAGGACACAACCCTGACACACTCCATTCTTGATTTTAAACCATGAAGTTTCCCCTTGTTCTCTTTGAATGACAGCTTCCTGGTCTATGTACAGATTCTTCATGAGTAAAGTGTTCTGGAATTCCCATTCTTCTCAATGTTATCCACAATTTGTTATGATCCACACAATCTAATGCTGTTGCATAGTCAATAAAACACAAATAAATATCTTTCAGGTATCCTTTGCTTTGAGCCAAGATCCATCTGACATCAGCAATAATATTTCCCAATCCATGTCCTCTTCTGAA
>NW_006921612.1:16825598-16827021 GCF_000298275.1 Orycteropus afer afer | reverse complement strand
GATCATTAGCCATTAGAGAGATGCAAATCAAAGTAACAATAAGATACCACCTTGCCCCAGCACTAGTAAAAAAGTTCAAGAAGACAGAAAATAACAAATGCTTACAAGAATGTGCAGAGATTGAGACTCTCATACACTACTGGTGGTACTGTAAAATGGTACAATCAATGTGGAAAGCAGCATAGAAATTCCTGAAAAAGTTGGAATTAGAAATACCATTTGACCCTGTAATTCCATTACTAGGTATATATCCTAAAGAAATGAGAGCCTGGAAAGAACAGATATATGCATCCCCATGTTCATCGCAGCACTATTTACAATAGCCAAAAAATGGAAACAACCTAGGTGTCCATCAGCTGAAGAATGGATAACCAAACTATGGTACATACACCCAATGGAATAATTTGTAACCATAAAAAATAATGTAAAATCTGTAAAACACCACATAACATGGATAAAGTTGGAGGATATTGTGCTGAGTGAAATAAGTCAATCACACATGGACAATTTTTTTTTTTTTGTCTGTTATTGTAAAAAGTTAAGGAAAGGTTTATATATGGAAGGACATTTTCTTTGTTGGTTACCAGGGGTGGGAGGGGAGGAGAGGGAATGCTCTTAAATAGGTAGAGACAAGTATTGATTTGGGTGAAGAGAAAGGCAATGTACCAAATGTGAGTGATCAACATGGTAGCATTGAGGAAGAAGACTACATAGAGAGGTACATGGGAGGTAAAGACAACAAATATGAACCCTTTTGCACATACAGTATTGTGTTGTCAGTGAAGGCAAACATAGATATACAGGTGGATAGATGGGTGGACAGGCTGACTAATAGGTATTTCTATGTAGGGGGGAGTGTGCCCATGACCGTGTATAAGGTTGGCAGACATTTCTACAAATATATTGGTATGTTCTGTGAGAATTCCCAGGTATAGATACACTCCTTGGAGAGAACAATCATGGAAGAATAGAAGGGTGGGGTATGCAAATGGAGAGAGCTCAGGATACAAGAGTACATGGAGGGAAAGACACAGGGAAGAGGTAACTATAGGACTATAGGAAGGAAGTGGGAGTGGAGCTGTTTCATTGTGGTAAATTGTAGTCAATGACATGAGACAGAGTGTATGTGAGCTGCTGTATGGAAAGTGAATTTGCTCTGTAAACTTTCACCCAAATCACAATAAAAAAAAGATAAATAAATAAATAAATACACACACACACACGCACACATATATATGTGTATATATATATACACACACACACAAAACCACAAAACACACACTCACATGCATATATATATATATATACACACACACACACACACACACAGGGCAATCTACTTCCGTAGTAATACTGCCTCGGAAACCCAAGGAGGGGTCGCTATGAGTTGGGTCCGACTTGACGGCACATAACAACAACAACA
>NW_006921612.1:16805685-16825078 GCF_000298275.1 Orycteropus afer afer | reverse complement strand
ACGGCAAACAACAACAACAACAACATGGTGTAATTACAGCATCAAAATGAATACTCATAGTATTTCATAGTACCATGCTGAATCTATAAAAATCTATGTGATTTTGGAGATATGAGTTAATAGATGGGCAGAGAGAGCATACCATGTGTCATCATTGTTGATGACAATGAAATAATTTCTCCATTTTTTAAGACAAAACTCCAGATGTTCAGTCCTAATGCATGCAGATATGTTTATTTTCACAATATAAAATAAGAAAATCAGTCAATAAATTGAAAAGATTCAGAAAACACCATTTTTCATTTTCCAAAGAAAATAATTGATTCAGGAATTCAATGGATACATTCAATCAATCATTAATGGATGCTAAGGTTGTGAGTTAAAAGGATATTTTCACTGTGTCAAAGATTAGCTCCAATAATCACTTATTAATTGTAAAGGAAAATAATCAAACTACAAACAATAAATACACCTGCAATGGAGTGATCCATGGAAAACTAAATTAATCAAATCATAAATGTTTGCATCATAAATAGTGAGACACCTGACAGCATGTGCCTCCAAGAATGGTACAATTTCAAACATAAAGCATTATCTATGAGCAGAACCTGTTCAACTCAAATTTTCAACAATGTTATTTAATTTCCCATTTACAAGAAATAGTAGCATTAAAGGAATATCCACAAAAATGTGCCCACAAACTGAAAATATGAGATTGTCTGCAACACAATGGGCTTGGCCTCTTCAACTTTCAATGTCATGCAAAATATAAATTAAATAAATATTTTTATTTATAAATAAAAATTTAGGGGAATGTTCTATGTTAAAACACATAACAACCAAATGTATGGTATGATATTTGATTTCATCCTTATTTAGAAATATAAAGGCATGCATAAAATATATTTTTTTTAATAATTAGGAAAATTTGAATATAGTTTGATTGCTATATGTTATACAAGATGTGTTGCTTGTATTCCAATATTTGAATGGTGTTAAAGTTGCTTTATAATATTATTTTTAGGACTGGATTATCCCAGTGTTTGTTATTTACTTTTAATAGATTTAGAAAAAGAAAAAGTAATATCACAAAATGTTAATTAAAAAAAATTAATATTAATTAAAAAATATTTTAAATCTAGGGAGTTATGTTTGTACTCTTTCTTCAACTTTTCTTTATGATTGAAAATTTCAAAATAAATATTTGTACATTATAGAGTCCTAATGACTATGAAATGGATTTATGTTACAAATAAAGTAAATATGACTATAAAAACCAAATCTGTTTCTCTGAAGTTGTTTCTGACTCAGAGTGATCTTATAGGACAGTTGAACTGTCTTCTAAGGTTTCCAAGGCTGTAAAAATTTAAGGAAGCAGACTGCCATGGCTTTTTCCCATGGAGCAATTGGTGGACTCAAAAGCTCTGACCTTTCTGTTAGCAGCCAAACACTTAATCAGTGCACCACTAAGACTCCTGTGGTAGTTAATGTTGTGTGTCAACTTCATTGGGCTGTGATTTTGAGTGGTGTGGCAGCTGGAAGTAGTTGTTCCTCTTGATCAGATTGGATGTTGTGTAATCAAATCCTTGGGGAATCTGTTGTGAGACATAGGTAGTTGCCTTTGGTATGTTACCTGCTTCCTGTATATGTGAAGAAACTTTGAGAAAGGTCTTGAGCTTTCAGACAAATGTGGATCTTGCATTTGGTCAAGTCTTCATCTCTAGTTCCTGGATTTAAACAAAATGGCTTGCCATGTTGCCTGCTGATCTTGGGATTATGCCATTTTACCTGACAACCTTGGGTACATCAGCCTCAGGGGCCAATACCTGTATGAGTCAGAAGAAGTCTCCAGTTCCAGTGGGCCTAGAACAAGAATCAGAGCTAAATCCCAAGGTTAAAGGGCCTTCACCCAGCCCCTAGTTCTGGCACTCTGCATTCTGACTTCTAGCCTCTTAAACTGTAAAAGAAAGCCATCCTTTTGTGGTGTTTCTGTTATAGCAACACTAGAGAATTAAGACAACTCCTATCTATGAATATAACTCTGAGAAAAACATGTGAAGGACAACATTTACTCTATATAATTTGTTTCATCAAGTGTAATTATTGAAAACACTGTCCGTGTGTGTCTAGATTACAACTCCTGTTCTATTCTACCTTGGTAAATTGACCTAGTGACTCCCAAGAATATTTGACCTAAAATTGCAGCACAAGTGATTATGACAACAAATGATGAGGTAAGGGAATGTAGGTTAAGGTACTTCTCAAATGTAAAATATTATTATAAATATAGAAGGACATTTCTGAAGGTTGTTTTATTGATTTTGTTTTCTTTGCTTTTTAAGGTTTAAAGATAATTTGAAACAAAATCCTGGTAAATGTGTTTATATAAACAGTAAAAGTTGTGGTATTATATTTTAATCTCTTTCTGCCTTTTATAATTAAATGTTTATTTAATTTCAAGAATTTAGAATAAGTAAAATTTTCTCATTTCTTAAATAAGAAAAGATTGAAACAGAAAATTTAACTAATGTGTCAGGGTTTACCCATCTAGGAAATAGCAGACAAAGCCTTGAAATCCTGACATCTGTGACTCCAGTGTCTGTGATGTTTTCAATGTTCTGTGCTATCCCAGTGACTGTCTTACAGTTTCTTTCTCCATCATTATCACTTACTATTTCCATTTTGCTCTTTACTTCATTATCCTTTATGTAACAGGTTATTGTATTCAAGTCTTTCTGTTTCAGAAAGATTAAGGTACAGATTGTGGTCATTTACATACACTTTCTTCATTTCATGAATGTTCAGCATGCATATTTTTAGCTGCAACATTTTAACTTGAAGTGTTACAAAGGAACACAGATATGGATACATATGAAAGAGATGTGACATACAAGTAAAAACCAAATTTCTAGGTCTTGTGTAAGGAATCCACCACTCAACTTTCAGTTTGTCATACTGAGGTGGCTTGGTTGTAGCTGTGAGGCTGGAGGCTATGCTATTGGTATTTCAAATATCAGAAGGGTTTCACATGGTAGACAGGTTTCAGCAGAGCTATCAGACTATGACAGACTCAGAAGAATGAAGGGGCCATCAACTTGTCAAATAATTGGCCAGTGACAACCATATGAATAGCAGTCAAGCACTGCCTGATATATTACTGGAAAATTAATGAATAGCCCTGAAACATCATCTGATACAGTGCCAGAAGATGAGACCCTCAAGTCAGAAAGCTCTCAAAATATGAATGAAGAGCTGCTTCCTCAAAGTAGAATCAACCTTAATAATATGTATGGAATAAAGCTTTTGAGACCTCTGTTAGAGAATATGGCATGACTCAAATGGGAAGAAACAGCTGCAAACATTCACTAACAATTGGAACATGGGACATAACAAGTATGAATCTAGGAAAACTGGAAGTTGTCAAAATGAAATGGAACACATAAAAATTGATATCCTAGGCATTAGTGAACTAAAATGGACTGGTTTTGGCTATTTTGATTCAGACAACCATATGATCTACTATGCTGGAAATGTCAGATTGAAAAAGAATGGTGTGGCATTCATTGTCACAAAAAAAATATTTTAGTATCTATCATGAAGTACAATGCTGTCAGTGATAGGATAATATACATAGAAGGAAGACCTGTTAATACTACTATTATTCAAATTTATGCATGAACCACCAAAGCCAAAAAGGAGAGAATTGAAGATGTTTACCAACTTCTGCAGGCTGAAATTGACCAAACATGCACTCAAAATATATTGATTATTACTAGTGATTAGAATGAAAAATTTGGAACAAAGAATCACCACTAGCTGGAAAATATGGCCTTGATGATAGAAATGATGCTGGAGATGGCAAGATAGAATTAATAAGACCCACAACTTATTCATTGCACATTTCATTTTTCAAAAACATAAATGGCAGCTGTACATCTCAATAAATGGAATACACAAGAATCAGATTGACTAAATCTGTGGAAAGTGACAATGGAAAAACTCAATATCTTCAGCCAATACTAGACCAGGAGCTGACTGGAACAGACCATTCATTGTTCATTCATTGCAAGTTCAGATTGAAGCTCAAAACAATTAAAACAAGCTCATGAGAACTGAGATATTACCTTGATTATATCCCACCTGAATTTAAAGTCCAACTGAAGAAAAGATTTGACACATTGACCACCAATGAATGAAGCAAACACATTGTGGATGCCTTCAAGAGCATCACCCATGAAGAAGGCAAAAGATTATTAAAAATACAAGAAAGGAAGAAAATAGCAAAATGGATGTCCAAAGAGAATCTGACATTTGCTCTGGAATGGAGAGTAGCTAAAGCAAATGGAAGAAATGACAAGATGAAAGAGCTGAATAGAAGATTTCAAAGAACATCTCAAGAAGACAAAGTCAATAATTATAATGAAAGTCACAAAAACCTGGAGTTAGAAAGCCAAAAAGGAAGAACATGCTTGGCATTTCTCAAGGTGAAAGAACTGAAGAAAAACCCCATGCCTCAAGTTATAATATTGAAAGAGTCTATGGGCAAAATATTGAATGGTGCAGGAAACATCAAAAGAATGTGGAAAGAATACACAGAGTTGCTGTACTGAAAAGAACTAGTGGATGTTCATCCATTTCAGGAGGTGAGGTGTGAACAAAAACTAGTGGTACTGAAGGAAGAAGTCAAAGCTCCACTGAAGGAAATGGTGAAAAATAAGGCTGTAGGAATTGATGGGATACCCACTCTGATGTTTCAACAAATGGATGCTGTGATGGAGGCACTTATTCCTCTATGCTAAGAATTTAGAATACAGCCTCCTGTCTAACTGGGTGGAAGAGACCCATATTTGTACCCATTCCAAAGAAAAGTGATCCAACAGAACATGGAAGTTATCAAACAATATAAATAACATCACATGCAAGTAAATTTTTGCTGAAGGTATTTCAAAAATGGTTGCAGCATTATATTGACAATGATCTTCCAGAAATGCAAGCTGGATTCAGAAAAGAATGTGGAATGAGGGATATCATTGCTGATGTTAGAGAACCTTGGCTGAAAGTAAAGAATAGCAGAAAGATATTTACTTTTGTTTTATTGATTATGCAAAACATTCAACTGTGTGGACCAAAGCAAATTATGGATAATATTGAAGAGAATGAGAATTCTAGAACACTTAATCATGCTAATGAGGCACCTGCAAATAGACCAGGAGGCTGTTGTTCAAACAGAACAAGAGGATACTGCTGGGTGTAAAATCAGGAAGGAAGTGCATCAGGGTTGTATCTTTTCACCATATTTATTCAATCTGTATGCTGAGCAAATAATCCAAGAAGCTGGACTATATGAAGAATAACATGGAATCAGGATTGGAGGAAAACTCATCAACAACCTGCGATATGCAGAAGACACTATCTTGCTTGCTGAAAGTGAAGATGAAGCACTTACTGATAAAGGTTAAAGATACAGTCTGCAGTATGGATTACACCTCAATATAAAGAAAATAAAAATCCTCACAACTGGACAAATAGGTAGCATCACAGTAAATGGAGAAAAGATTAAAGTTGTCAAAGATTTCATATTACTTGGTTCAACAATCAACACCCATGGAAGTAGCAGTTAAGACATCAGATGATGTATTGCACCAGGCAAATCTGCTGCAAAGGATCTCTTTAAAGTGCTAAAGAGCAAAGATGTCTCTTTGAAGACTAAGGTGAACCTAATCTAAGCCATGGTATTTTCAATAGAGTCATGTGCATGTGAAAGCTGAACAATCAATAAGAAAAACTGAAGAAGAGTTGATGATGCCTTTGAGTTGTGGTGCTGGTGAAAAGTACTGAAAGTAACATGGACTACCGAAAGAAGTAACAAATTTGTCCTTGAGGAAGTACAGCCAGAGTGCATCTTAGAAGTGACAATGGTCAAACTTCCTCTCACTTACTTTGGTCATGTTGTCTGTAGGGCCCATTTCCTGGAGACGGATATCATACTTGCTAAAGTGGCAGGTCAGCAAAAAAGAGGAAGGCCCTCAGTGGAATGTATTGACACAGTGGCTACAATGATGGGCTCAAGTATAGCAAGGATTGTGAGGCTGGCTCAGAACTGGGCAGTGTTCCGTTCTTTTGTACATAGGGTCACTATGAGTCCGAGCTGATAATAAACACCAAACAACAACAAAACATTTAAACTGAACTCACGTGAATGTTATCAAGGGTGCATGAAACTAGTTTTGTGTAGCAAGGGAAAGAGATTAAGACAAAATGGGAGATATTTCAAAACATAATGAAGAAGAGGAAAATTATGTGTTAATAGAATTTGTAGAAAGAAAGAGAATAGTATTCCTAAGAAATAATTTAAAACTTCTAGCTGTAATAAACAGAAACCCAGCTCATGAATAACAAGTTTTGCATGTATAAACATATCATACATATGATATGTAAATTTTATATGTAAATCCATATTTTTATTATCCTATGTATACTTGACATATTAAAAAGTATCAAGGCATATGTATAAGGCAAGGCCTCTACTGTCACAGAATGTTAATCATGTTTTATTAAATAAATACGTATTGAGATTCAATGATATTTTACTAAGAATTCTTCAAACAGACAGACACAGGTATGAATCACAGCATGAACTTCAGCATATTTCTTAACCTTAGCAATTCTTAGAGTACTCATTCAAACCACAGGAATAATAGTACTATTTATGTCATAGAGTTGCCATAAGAATTATTACATGGCAAAATCTTGTAAAGCATGTAGCATAGTTTCTGGCTAATGATTAATATTTGGTTGATAAAACCAAACCAAACTCACTATAGTCAAGTAGATTCCGACTCATAGTGACACCTCCTTAGGTTTCCGAGGTGGTATCACTACGGAAGTAGATTGCCCAAACTTCCTTCTGAGGAGTGGCTGGGTTTGAACCCTCCAGTGGAGGGTTTGAACCGTCAGTCTTCTGATTAGCAATCAAATGCCTTAGACACTAGCTAGGATGATAATGAAGAAAAGCATGACCATGAAGATAAAGATATTGGCTATGAGAAATGGAAGGACAAAAATAAGGGTAAAGTATAGAAGCTTTCTCATTGTCCAGGTCCATTTCTGTGAGGTGTCAATAGTCCAATGATGACAGATCAGTGAAGCAAAAATACTGAGAGAGATGGAAGAACAAGTTCAAAGAACTATGATTCAAAGGGTAATCAAATCAGACTGTCTTATCAGGAAAGGCTGATCAGAGGAAATGACACTTAAGCTTAGTTTCAAAGATGGGTAAGATTTAATTCAGGCAAACACATGGCAAGAGTGAGTAAGCCAGGACATTAGGACAATTAACTCATATGTATCTCTGTAGACGAGGAATTAAAAGACACTCTCTAAAAGTGACTAAGAGTCAGCTAAGTAGTAAAGTTCAGAGCTAGCAGACTACCCTATGCTAAGTTAAACAGCTATAACTGTTTTGAAATCTATGACAGTTAATAAAAAGGGCACTGTTAGGGGTGAAAAATCACAGAATGTTTTATTCTTATTTTCATTTCTTCTATTTTTATTTCTTTCCATAGTCTCAGGCAATTTGTCTGGTATACTGTTTCCACTGTACTTGGCTATCAGACTAATGTTGAGCTTGATGAATCTTTTCATTATTTCATATTTGTTTATTATCATAGATACATAGACATCTAATAGTGTGCTACGACAAATATCACTTCAAATAAATTGCAAAACTAAACATAAAACAGAAGTACTCTCATTGTTCTTCGGTGAGGGCAGTAGGCTATCTTGCAGGCAGTATTGCCACATTTGTGATGTTATAATGAGTAATGAGGTGAGGGATTTTAGGTTAAAGGACTTGTCAAGAAAGCAGCACACTTTGCATTGGCAGAACACAACTAAAGTAAAAGACAAGAATGAAGATCTTTATGGTCGAGCAATCCTATAACAGAAGACATTGGCTTTCAATTCATTTTGTAATCAGGAGTCTTAAGTTCAGACACCTCATTGTTTTCAAGATATGAAGGGCTCCCTTGGCTGACAAACTATTAGAGTTTCAAAATAAAATAGGAAACTCTTCCAGGCTGAGAAAGGCTGGAACAGGGAAGTGAGGTAGACATTTGGATAACTTAAAATTTTACAGCAGCTGGGGAAACACATCACCTCCAGACAAGTATGCTGCTCTAGGAACTCTGTCAAAATCTCATGTAAAAATATCTACACTCCCCAAAGTAAAAACTTCTTAGCAAAAATAATATTTATTGAAATAACAGGCTTACTGCTAAAGATTTCACAATACAAAGAGCCTTGGTAGTTATTATATACAAAGGTTCTTCAGAACATGAAACATTTGATGCAGTGTTATTCCCATCCTCACATTTTCTGCATTCTGCTTTTCAATTTTGTGTTATATACTATTTTATACTGCTGAGGCTCAGAGATCATTTTCCTGGCCTAAACAAAAGAACAAAAACAAAAAATTACATGAGTGAACAGATTTATTCCCATGATAATAGCATTTCAGTAAGGAGGTGTGTTGAGATTAATCCTATTTTAACTGTGAACCACCTGGACTGTTTAAAGATTTTGGCTCACATTCCACAGTAGATAAGTTTATATGCACACTAACTCTCTTAGTGTCTTTTAAGGCTCATCCTGGTTGCAATGGCTTTTATGCACCTCATGATGACAAGAAGATGGCACAAGAGATCCTGTAAATTTACAGAATTAAGGAAATCTTCCCTGAAATATAAAGCACTCTGGTGGTGGAGTGGCTAAGACATTTGGGTGCTAACAAGAAAGTTGGTGGTTCAAAACCACCAGCCTTCTATAGCAGAAAGATGAGGCAGTTTGTGTCTGTAAAGTTTTACAGTCTTGGAAACCCTATGGGACAGTTCTACTCTCTCTTAAGGGTAACTGTTAGCAGGAATTGACTGACTCCGTGTCAGTGGGTTTGGTTTGGTTTGGCTTCACTTAGCTATAGACTAAAGTACTCTTTATATTTAGCTCAAGGAATGAAAAGAGAAGAATTTATGACAAATATATTTCGATGGAATTCTCTTCTGCAGAATAGTAGTTTGACTTAAATAAGAAACTTTCATTGGAACTGTGTCCATTAGAAATATCCACTGCAGTGCACACAGTTCTGTTTACTTAGACAGCTTCCTTGTCTGGTGCCCCATTCCTAATTTTTCTTGTAGTGCTAAAATATTTGGGGTCTGAGATTTTTAGAAAACACAAACAGTTCATGATTGACAGCTGCAGCTGGATGTGCTCAAGCATCTCTGTGGGGAATCTTTTGAAGTAAGTGCTGCACAGAGAAACCAAAACTGCAGCATGAAGTTACCAAGGATTATTATTGTTTTAAGACAAAGTCTTTTAATTCTCCTCACAGCCCATTGAATCTGTCCTGAGGATGTACAAATAATTTTGTTTTCAAAACACCCGGCCTCCCTTCCTTTAGTCACAAATCCACTATTTGAAAGCCTCCACTCTGCACTTCAGGCAAAAGTGTCTGAGGCCATAGCTAACTCCACAAGTTTCAGCAAAATTCTACAATCCTGCATTTCCCCAACATCAGAGCCTTCAGAGACTATCTCATACATATCAGCAACATAAAAATGGAAATCTACATTTAAAAATTAATTGCAAAGCACATTTGAGAAAGTTCAATTTCTATTTCCATTTATTGAAGGGTTTGTGGCAGTATGTTTAGAAAGATGGTTCTGGATAACCTTGGACAATGAGAATAATAAAGAAGAACTATTAGTATATGAACTTGGCCACACCATCTCTGTTTCATATAGGCCTCTCTAGTGGCTAAAGCACTTGACTGCTAACCAGAAGGCTGGCGGTTCAAACCCACCAGCCACTCCTCAGAAGGAAGGTTGGGCAATCCTACTTCTGTAGTGATACTGCCTCGGAAACCCAAGGAGGGGTCGCTATGAGTCGGGGCCGACTTGACGGCACACAACAACAACAACAACAACAGGGAGAAGTATAATACAGATGTGGGAGAGAGAACACTTACTTGGAATTAGTTCAATTCTTTCACCACCACTCACAAACATCATGATCAATTAGACAGATGTTTAGAGCCTCTCAACAGAACTCCTCAGTTGTAGTATACCAAAACGATAAAAAGAGAGAAAGGAAGAACTCACTGCCACTGAGTCTACTCCAACTCATAGCAACCTCCATTGGGTTTCTAAGGCTGTAAGTCTTTATGGAAGCAGACTGCTTCATCTTTCTGTTGATCTCATCTTTCTTCCACAGAGTAGCTGGTGGGTACAAAAAACTGACCTTTTGCTTAGCAGCCAAATGTCTTAACCACTACACAACCAGAGCTCCCATTTGTAGTATGCCAAATAAATAAATAAATAAATAAAAATCCCTCACTGATGTTGAGTAGATTCGATTTGACCCATAGCGATCCCCTTCTTGGGTTTCCGAGGCAGTTCTTCTACAGAAATAGATAGCCCAATATTCCTTCTGAGGAGTGGCTTCTGATTAGCAGTCAAATGCCTTAGGCGCTATGCCACCAGAGCTCCGCATCTGTAGGGGATGAGAATTCTTACCTGAAGGTTTTGTGTGTAAGAATTAAATGAAATAAAGTGGGAGGGGAGCTGTTGCATTGTGGTAAACTGTGGTCAATGACAAGAGGCAAAGTATATGTGAACTGCTGTATGGAAAGTGAATTTGTTCTGTAAATCTTCACCCAAATCACAATTAAAAAAAAATAAATAAATGAAATAATGTGTGTAAATCTTATGACATTAAATAGTCAAGAAATGCTGGAATCTTCCCACTTTATTAGCTAAGGCTTATAGTTTTTAATAGTAGAAAGCACAATAAATAGTATAATTTCTGCTTTATCAGGGATTTTTTATATACACGACCTGGAGATGAATGCAAGGTAAATTTATTACTATAGACAAGGGAAAATAATTTTCCTAAGTGATGCAAATCAGAAAGCTGATTTGTTACCAAGTTGAGTTGTGGAGTACGTCTAAGTAGCACATGCTTCACAATAATTTTTTTTTTTTAATATTTTCACAGGCATTACATTTACAGTAATCCTTGAAAGTAGGCATTATTACAGTAGATATTGTTGGTTTTTGACCAAACAACTGTAACTCTTTTTTTCAATATTTTATTGTTGTGAAAACTTACACAACAAGACATTCACCACCATAACAACTTCCACATTTACAGACAGCTCAGAGATATTGAATACATTTTTCATGTTGTGTCACCATTATTGGTATCCTTCTCCAAAATATCCTGCCAGTTAGTGCATAAACTTAATGCTTCCCAAACAAAAGCTTCCCCTTTCCTCATCCCTCTTACCCTGAGTAACCACAAATCTTTGGTATATGTGTGTGTGTGTGTGTATGTGCCCATATATATATATATATATATATAAGGATTTTCCTTCTTGGTATAAACCTTTCCTTGAAGTTTTACTATAGTTGATTAATACAATATTTGTCCTTCTGTGATTGGTTTCTTTCGCTCAGCATAATATCCTCCAAGTTCTTCCATGTTCTGCAGTGTTTTATAGATTCTACATTATTATTTATAGATTCTACATTATTATTTAAGATTGCATAGTATTCCATTGTGTGTGTACACCACAGTTTGCTTATCCATTCCTTGGTTGATGGGCATTTAAATTGTTTCCATCTCTTTACTCTTTAGTTCCTTGTGAATAGTGCATATACCTATTTGTGTCCTGTCTCTCAATTCTTTAGGATATATACCTCTTAATGGGATTGCTGGGTCAAATGGCATTTCTAATAATTCCAACTTTTTAAGGAATCACCATTCTGATTTCCAGTGTCAAACAACTATACCTCTTCACTCTTCCCTACTTTATTTTACTACCTGAAGCCATATGCTTTTTGGTAGATTCCAGAATAAATCTTGATTAGTTTCAACTTATAATGTAAATTCCAATCCTTTGCCTAAGGTTGGTTAAGAAAAGGATTTGATATGTAATCTTGGTCAATAACAAATAAGAGAAAGTTTACTGGTAGTGAAAAGGACAAGTGGAACATTTTACTACCACTAAAGAAAAAACACAAGAAAAAGACATTTTCTCTTTTCATCTTTAGACACTGTTACATAAAGATTAGGAGCTCTGGTGGCATAGTGCCTAAGGCATTTGACTGCTAACCAGAAGGCTGGTGGTTCAAACCCACCAACTACTCTTCAAAGGAAGATCTCGCAATCTACGTCTGTAATGATATCGCCCCAGAAACCCAAGGAGGGGTAGCTATGAGTCGGATCTGACTCCATGGTAGTGAATTTGATTTTGCTTAGTTTATGCAATGATTAATTTCCCAGAGGAACTACAGCCATCTTGTAACAATAAAGGGAGAAATTTGAGGATACAAGCCAAAACATTGGAAGTGGCAGAGTATGAAGACAGAAAAACATTTGGATATGTTGTTTCTGAGCCACTGACTTCAACAACTCTGGAATAAGCATTCATTGTGAATTCTTATTATGTGAGATAATATTTTTCACAAAAATATTTGTAGTTTTAGTCACTTCTAGTTTTTCCCTTGGTTATGATTCTTGCATCTGTAGCCTATGCTGTTCATTAATTCCACAAAAATTAGTTGAGTGTAAGATGTAGAGATAGATGTCAAATTTACAAAAGTAGATAGCATATGATCCATGGCCTATAGGAATTCTCACAGTTTTTTTTTGTTTGTTTTGTTTGTGACTCTATATGCTATTGTGATAGAGTTCCAAATAGTTTCTATACTTTTAACCATTTTCTTTCCAATTAATCCTCTAGAATGTTCACTGAATTATCCTCTATTGATTTAGATTAGATCATGTCACCCACCTGAGTTAAAAACTGTAACCTATGGCATTGCTGTAAGTCAGAATTGACTAGACAGCCACAGGTTTGATTTGTGTTGCCTATATAGTGATTTTCAAAGTTTAGCATATATCTAAATCACATAAAATATAGATTGCTGGATACCATCTCTGGTCTCTGTTTCAGTAAATCTGGAGCAGAAGGTGAGAATTTGCATTTATAATAAGTTCCCTAGAGAAGTAGATGCTGCTGAGAAAGAGAGAGACAAAGCCTTGGTGGCATGATGTTTAAGGATTCGACTGCTAACCAAATGGTCATTGGTTCAAATCCACCAGTGACTTTGTGGGAAAAAAGACCTAATGATCTACTGATGTAAAGACTACAGCTTAGAAACCCTAGGGGGCAGTTCTATTTGGTCATATAGTGTTGTTATGAGTCAGAATTGATTTAATGGCACAAAATATCACTATATGTATGTGTATATATCTATATGTAATATAATATATACTTGTATATATTATTAATTTATATATGTTTCTTTATGCTACCTTGTTAGTTTTTACATACCTTTCACATCCCATTATTTTGTTATACTTAACTCTTCTGTTTTATTACCTGTGATTTTGACGGAAACAAGGAATATAACTTATTTAATACATTGAGATATAGATATTCTTTAGGTTATGGGTTATATGAATCTATTTTTCTAGCTCTGTCATCTAAGCACAATATCTGATAAGCAATCTGCTTAATTAATATTAATGGGATGAATGATGAACAGTTTGAGTGATGGAGGACAGACAGAAACTAGGAGAATTCTAAAGAATAGCGTATTAAAACTTGCAAAATAAGTAACAAATTTTAGTATAAAACATCTTAATAGTATTTTGCATAGCTAGAAGTTTGGTTTGGTAAATTATGTACAAAAATATGTGAAATGTCAAAATATCCTTTAGTGATTTAAATTTAAGATTGCAATTCACTTTAACATTTTGGATTCTAGAATACATCACTTTAACATTTTGGATTCTAGAATACAACAAAAGGTTGTATACTCTTTAACCAGCATCAAAAATATCACATTTGAAGTAAAAATCTTGCTTTTATTTAGCTGATGATACTTTTTTGAGCAAATAGCCTTCAGCTTTGGAGAGAATTGAAAATAATTTTATTTTCT
The DNA here is from genome assembly GCF_000298275.1 of Orycteropus afer afer. NCBI lineage: Eukaryota > Metazoa > Chordata > Mammalia > Tubulidentata > Orycteropodidae > Orycteropus > Orycteropus afer. The sequence goes on along the minus strand of NW_006921612.1, from coordinate 16,811,072 downwards.
CATTTTAAATCAAATATATCTCTTTATCATTCCAGCACTATTCAATAAAAATATGGAATTTATTTGATAACATCTTTTTTATTCACAGTTCTTTTTTTTTTCTGAGAAATTAAGTCTCCGAAAGTTGATACACTCAATGAATCTTATTAACACAAGTTTCATTTGATTGACAAGTACGTGTATATCTGCTGTAATCTAATCTGTTATAATTCAATTAGTTATTGATTTCCATTTCTAAAGTAGTATCTTTTACAGAGTGCATTGTATCTTGCCAAAATATTTACTGAAGTTCTAACTCCTATAAATGTGACTGTGACTCTCTTTGGAAATAAAGTTTATATTCTGTTATCCTAATTAAGTCAAACTTCACCATATTTTTGTGGAAACTACAGCTTATTATAAATGAATTTGAGTATTTAGCTGAGGATATCTCTAAGTGAAATATTGATTGTGCTATCTTTTTTCTCCTTGTGTTATATACTGAAACATGGGAGGAAAGAGATCAATTAAGAAATGGGCTGTTAAGCAAAAAGAGATAAGAACTTGAAAATAAGCATGTGACCCATGGACACAATGAACCACCTCAGTGGAAACATTGTTAGATGAAGGAGGCAGAGACAGAACACAATGAAGGAAAGCTATATGAACCTTGGAATTCTCCTGCTAGGAAGTGAGCCAGAGGTGCTACTTGACTGTAAGCATCTGATGTTTTCTAAGAAAAATAAAGGAAGATCCAAGAACGATGGCCACTGCTTTTGGGTTTCAAAGGATAAGGTTACACTAGATTCCAGAGGGTAGGGTTGTTGTCCTGGTGGGCTAGGAGAATGAGATTGCTAGCCAAAGTAGTGTGTGTGGGGCTAGTGACTCGCTGCACCAGAATATCAGGGTTGTCTAGAGACCAGGTGGTGAGTGTCACTATTCTGGCAGACCAGGAGAATGAGGTCTCCCAAAGACTAAGGTGTGGGGTCACCAACCCAGTGGTCCCATAGAACAGAAGATTATTTTAAAGCTTTGATAGGTAATGAAATTTGCCCTGATGGATTGTGGGCTTTCTTTGTATTCATGACCCATTTTTTACCTTCAATTTCTCTCTTTTCAAATGAGAATATCTAATAGAAGATAACTTGCATTTCTGTGTCCCAGGTTCATAGATGAAGAGGAGTTTTGCTTCCAGATGGATCATACCTGAGATCATAATCAGTCTTCCCCTTATCTAATTTAGAGACCCAGAATACATGATTTGGGATATATAGTTGATCCTGGAATGGGTTAATATTTTTCTTTTGTTATGTTTAAGGGCCATACCCTAGTAATGTGAGTCCTTAACCTAAACTCTTAAGAATGTTGTTGTTGTTGTTATGTGCCGTGGAGTCAAACCCGACTCATAGCGACCCCTCCTTGGGTTTGCGAGGCAGTATCACTACGGAAGTAGGATTGCCCAACCTTCCTTCCGAGGAGTGGCTGGTGGGTTTGAACCGCCAGCCGTCTTGTGAGAAGGCAAGTGTCTTAGCCACTATGCTACCAGAGCTCCCAAACTCTTAAGAATAGTATCTTATAAAAAGGGAAAACAGACATGGAGAAACATACACAAAGGAGGAAGACAAATTCCGTGTAATGATCATAATTTCATCTTATAAAATTAAACTACTTACATTGTTTTCAAACAACAATAAGATTAAACTAGAATTAACTAACAAAAAGATAACTAAAAAGGAAAAATAAAATCAGAAATTAAAGAACCAACTTTAATAAGCCATGGATCAAAGAAGAAGCACCAGTTTTCTGGGAAGATGATGGTATGAGCAGGTGTAAAATCTCAATAAAGAACAAGAAGAAAAAAATCAATTGAGTATTTATACCCAACCATGTAAGACCTGTGATAAACCAGCCAAGGATGGCAGCAAAAAAAAAAAATAAATAAATAATAATAAAATACTAAATTATATATGTTGAGGACAAAATTTAAATGGTAGAAAAATATATAATTTTTTTTTTCCATTTTTCCTGCTCCTTTGTCTCCCAGTATAGCAGCCAGATGTTTGCAGAATAACACTTGCCAAATAAAAATGCTTCTGTTCACTATGAAGGGCCTCATAATCCAGAATAGAACTTGCTGATGGACTGTGTAGGATGTATATTCTGATTGGTCTGATTTACTGAAAACGCAGTTAGGCCTGACCTGGATCTCTCATAAATTGGGAAGGGTGTGGTTAGCAAAGACAGGCTTTGGCCCCCTGAGGGGTAAATGATTAGTAAACTTTTTTCGTAGATGCTGGAAGGATTAAAACTTTATTCTGATTAGAATCAGAGGTCTAACAAGGCAAGAGCAGGAGTAATGAACAAGTACTGAAGGATACGTCCACCTAAGAGTTTCTTGCAGAAATTAACACTCTTCAATGTGCTTTGTATGGGAGGAATTGAGAAAGTAAATATATTGTAGTATTGTAATGTCCCAACTACAATTAAAAAAAAAAAAAAAAAACTTACAAGGTACACAAATAAATGAGAAATTATGATCCATTCAAAAGAAAAAGAAAGGTAATTTAGAAGAGGAAGGGAGAGAAATCATCTCTATGAAAGTCCAGGTAATAAGCAGATAAAAAAATCTAATACAGTGCTATCAAACATGCTCAAAGAACTAAAGGAAAACATAGACAAAGAACTAAAGGAAATGAGGAAGGTTGTATTTGAAAAAAAAAGCAAGACTGTAAAAAATATAGATACTCTATAAATAAACAAAACAAAAATACTGGAAATTAAAAAAACTATATATCTGAAATGAAAAAAAATGCGTAGGAAGGACTTAATGGCAGATTTGAATTGACAGGAAAAAAAATTCAATGAGTTACAAGATAAAGTAATTGACATTATGAAATCTGAAGAGCAACAAGAAAAAAAAAATTGAGACTGCTGAGCACAGTTTCAAGGAAATATAGAACATTGTCAAGTGAAATAACATATGAAACATGAGATGCCAGAAAGAAGAGGAAAGATAACTGAGCAGATCAGTGAAACCAGAAATTATTTTGTTTTCTTTTACTTTGTTTTTCTTATAAAGATCAACAAAATCAACAAGGTTTTATCTAGACTGACAAAGGCAAAAAAGAGAATATGCTAATATCTAAAATTAGAAATGGGAGTGGGAATATTACAACTGACTCTGTAGAACTAAAAATGATCAAAGGTAAATATGAACAATTGAACACCAACAAATTAATTAAATGAAATGGATAGAATCCTAAAAAACATATGCCACTGCTTACATTGACTCAAGAATAAATAGAAAATCTCAACCTATTCATTTCAAATTAAAGATTGAATCCATAATTTAAAAAAAGAAAACTCCCATGAAAAAACTCCAAGATCAAATTGCTTCACTGAATTCTGCAAAACATTTATAAAAGTGACTTCTATCCCTGTGAAGCTATTCCAAATAACCATAAAAGAAGGAAAAACTTCCTTACTCATTGTACATATTTGATAACAATGCCATTAAAAAAAATAAATAAATAACTACAAGGATATAAAAATTCAGACCAATATCCCTTATGACTATAGATGTAAAAAAAACTCAACAAAATACTAGCAAAATAAAGCCAAAGCACATTAGAAGTATTATGCATCATATTATATGGGCCTTTCCAAGGAATTCAAAGATTAAAATGATAAAATTAATCACTACACATACCACATTAACAGAACAAAGAAAAAGAACCACATATTATCTAAACCAACCCTGAAAGACATTTGGCAAAACACAGCACAATTTATTGATAATAACACTCAATGAGCTAAGAATAGAAGGAAAATGCCTCGATATGATAAAGGCATTTATGAAAAATCCACAGCTCACATCTTGATCAATAAAGACCGACAACTTTTCCTACTAAAATTAAGACCAAGACAAGGATGCTCACTATCATTAACGCTATTTAATTTTGTACTGGAAGTTCTAACCATGGCAATTATACAAGAAAAAGATACAGTAGTCCCTTGGTATCCACAGGGGATTGGTTCCAGGACTTTCTCAAAATACCAAAAGCTGTGGATGCTCAAGTCCTTTATGTAAATGGTTTAATATTTGCACATAATCTATGCCCATCCTCCTGTATATTTTAAACTGTCTATAGATTAGATGGGAGCTCTGGTGACCTAGTTCCTAAGGCATTTGACTGCTACCCAGCAGGTGGGTGGTTCAAACCCACCAATCACTCCTTGGAAGGAAGGCTGGGCAATCTACTTCCATGGAGATATCACCTTAGAAACCGAAGGAAGGGTCGCTATGAGTCAGATTTGACTCAGTGGCAATGAGTTTGATTTTTTTTGTGTGTATAGATTAGTTGTAATACCTAATACAGTATTAATGCTATGCATATAGCACTTTATGCTCCTTCTTGGTCTTTGAGGATTATTTTGAACATCTTATTGTTTTGTTTTGTTTTTTAATGTTTTTTAACATATTTTTTTGAATTCATTGAACATACAGATATGAAAGGGTAATTCTATATAAGTTATGTTTGTTGAACATGATAAATTAATTAATGTCACTGAACTGTTCAAGTACAAAATGTTGAAATAACAAATATTTTGCTATATATATTCATACAACAATAAAAAAGAGAAAGGAATCCTAAGGAATTATAGATTAAATTAAACTGAATATACATGAAAACACAACATATCACAATTAATAATATATAATTTTCATTGTGTGTAATGAGAAATATGTATGTAGCATCAAAAGCTTATATCAGGAAAGACAAAGGATCATCTATAAATAATTGTAGCTTCAATTTTAAGAAACAAACAAACACAAAGGGACTAAAATTCAAAACAAGAAGGGAAGAAATAATAAAGGCAATAGCAGAAATCAATGGAATTTAAAACTTAACAATTGAGAAAATCAATTAAAGCAAAAGTAGATTTTTAAAAAGATCAACAAAATTCATAAAAAAAAACTTTTATCAAAACTGACAAATAAAAATTATACAAATACTGATTACCAAAAACAGAAATAAAAGAGTGATAATATTACAGAATGCAGTACAATCAACTATAAATACATCAGGTAGAAAACTAGATGAAATGGACCAAGTCCTTAAAAATTACAAACATTTAAAGAGATAATATTACTACTTTTTCACATCTTTTAATTAATTTTAACAGTCAACATTTTATGAAGACAGTATGAAAAAAGAAAACTACAGACCAATATCCTTCATACTTGAACCGCCAGCCTTCTGGTTAGCAATCAAATGCCTTAGGCACTATGCCACCAGGGCTCCCTTAGGTTCTCTAGAGAAGAAAAATCAGTGAAGCTGATATATATATATATATCTATATATATATATATAGATATATATATATAGATATAGATATAGATATAT
>NW_006921612.1:16804454-16805585 GCF_000298275.1 Orycteropus afer afer | reverse complement strand
TGAGATATATTTATATATCTAGAAATTGCTCATGTAGCAGAGGCTGGCAAGTTTCAAGTCAGCATGTCAGACATCAGACTGGAGGCTTCTCCTGACTCCTATAGTTGGAGGGCTGATTTACCCAACATTGCAACATTGGCATGTCATATGGCAAGTTCCAGGTTCACAAGCTGGGGAGAATCATGAATTGCAAGATCAGCAGGGTATATGGCTTATGGCCATATGGGCATATTTGCCTCAAGTCCAAATAACTGGAGGTCAGATGATGAAAAGCAAGAAGCAGGATCCAGATTGAACAAATAGCCAAAGAGCTTTGCCATAATGTCCATATATATTGGATGCAAGAAAAACCCCTGAGGAAACTCCCTGTCAGCTGGCGGATTGCTCATAGCAGATCTCATTGTGGAAGTGATTACAGCATATCAGATGTCATTATGGAGATGATTACATCATAACTGCCCAACCACTAAGAATCATGGCCTAGATAAACTGACATAACTTTAACCCTCAATGACACTTCTTTTCAATTTGGTACCTGCACGCATTTCCTTAAACCATATGAAATCTCTAAATAAAGGCAATTATATAGTCATACTTACGCCTAAAATAATACTACTAATATGCATACAACCAAAGCACACTGTTCTCATTTATGCTTTATATTTTATAAGTGAGGAAACAAAAATATTTTATGTACATGTAAAAGGAAGAAATGCTCAGAAGAATCACAGACCTCATTTCTGCAACTAGTAACATGGTCGTAGCTGGGATTTAGAATGACCTTTCTCCACCACCCATTCCATACTTCTGTAACATCAGGAAGTAGTGGCTAGTCATGATTTTTTGTCTGGTGATATAACCCAAACCATTCCCGAAAATGGTTTTGTTTCTTACTCAAGTTATTTGTATTCTCTCCCTCTTTTCCTTTGTTAAATTTGCCAGTGGTTTGCCAATTTTATTAATCTTTTCAAAAAACCAACCTCTAGTAGCATAGTGCCTAAGGCACTTGACTGCTCACCAGAAGACTGGCGGTTCAAACACACCAGCCACTCCATGGAAGGAAGATGGGGCAATCTACTTCCGTAGTGATACCGCCTCAGAAACCCAAGGAGGGATTGCTATGAGTAGGGT
>NW_006921612.1:16770728-16782811 GCF_000298275.1 Orycteropus afer afer | reverse complement strand
GCAGGACAAAAGACAGTAATGTCATGTACAACCATAAAGTTTTCTGCTTGCCTTAGATTAACAATAATAACTGCATACATAAGATTCCCACATGGTGGCATAGTGCCTAAGGCACTAGACTGCTAACCAGAATGCTGGTGGTTGAAACCCACCAGCCACTCCTCGGAAGGAAAGTTGAGCAATCTACTTCCATAGTGATACTGTATTGAAAGCCGAAGGATAGTTCACTATGAGTTCGATCTGACTCTATGGTCATGAGTTTGGTTTTTGGTTTGGTTTGTCTCTTATGGTGGTTTTTGTCTTAAAGTCAATTTGATCATAAATTACTATTGTCACTTCTGCCCTTTTTTGGTTGCTATTTGCTTTATATATATGTTTTTCCAATCTTTGACTTTTAGATTATTTTTATCTTCATTGCTAAGATGTCAGTCTCTTGTACATACCATATTGATGGGTTATTCTTTTTTATCCAGTCTGAAACTGTCTGTCTCTTGAGTGGTGTATTTAATCCATTGACATTCAGTGTAAGTATCGACAAGTATGAATTTGTTGCTGTCATTTGTTAGGCATTTTTTCATGATCCTTATTTCTTTGTTCCATATAATTTTATCTGCTGAGCTCATTATGTTTTACTCATGTTATTGTTCCCTTTGTTGCTATTGTTTTGGTATTTGTAAAATATTTGTGATTGTCCTCTTTTTTATTCTGATGTGATGGTTTATCATTTTTCTTTGAGGGTATGCTGTGATCTATAATTTTCTCCCAGATTTGAGAACAGTCCATTCTATCTGGCAACTCTCTCCACTTCTTCACCATTTAGAAGCTCTGTAACTACACTATTTTTTCCATCTTTTGGATTATAGTTTTCTCATCTGCCAATTGATGTGTCTGGTTCTCTTTTTACAGTCTTGTAAGCTTAATTGACTTTGCATACTTCCATAACTGTGTTGGTTTGTGGGTTATGCCATCTTGTGTATTAATGGTTGGTTGTTATTTGCTATTTTTGGTGCTCTGTTCAAAGAACTCCCTTTAGTATCTCTTGTAAGGTTGGTCTGGTTTTAATAAATTCCCTTAATTTCTGCTTATCTGGAAATCTCCTAATTTCACCATCATATTTGAGGGATAATTTTGCTGGATATATAATTTTTGGTTAGAAGTTTTTCTCTTTCAGAGTTTTACATGTACCATCCCGTTTCCTCTCTCTTGCATGGTTTCTGCTGAAAAATCGGAGTTTACTGTTATTGGTTGTCTTTGTTGGTAACTTTTCATTTTTCCCATGCTGCTTTCAGGATTCTCTCTTTATCCTTGGTTTTGGTGAGTTTGGTGAATTTCTTTTGGTATCTGGTTTGGGGTTTGTTAGACTTCCTGAATGGATATATTCTCATTCTCCATCATATCAGGGAATTTCTCTCCCAACAAATCTTGGAAAATTTACTCAGTGGTTTTCTTTTTCTCTTCTTGTTCTGGAATTCCAATTACGTGTATGTTATTCCTTTTGATGATATCCCACATGAACCTTAGGCTGTCTTCATTTTGTTTTGATCTATTTTCTGATTGATCCCTTTCCAAGGAAGTATTCACCTATTTGCTTTCAATCTCATTAATTCTGTTTCCATTGAGTCCATTCTACTCCTTTGCCCTTCAATGTGCTATCTATTTCTGAAAATTTAGTCTTAATCTTCCAGATTTCTGTGAATTTTGTATTGTTTCTAATGCTTCATTAATTTTGTCATTTTGTTCTTATATTTTCTTCTACAATTGTTCTAGGGTTTTGGTGTGTTTTTCTTTAGTCAGTGTTTTCCTTGATCTATCTCTCAATCCGTTGAGGCTACTTAAATATAATTCTTTTGAATTCCTTATCAGGGAATACCAATGCTGCTATTTCCTCAAGGATGTGTTCTGGGTCTGTATTCTGTTACCTTGTTCCTACCACTTTGTCTTGCTTCTTTATGTGGAGTGTTATGATCTGTTGTCTCAACTGTGACATTATTGTATTTAGATCTCAGTTAACTGGTTGTGAAGAGCAGTTATGGATGAGCCACCCACTTCTTGGTGGTTGTTTACTATTGGCCAGTTGGTGGCAAAAGAAGTAGGGGCTGTCACTCAGTAAGTGGAGCTGCAGTAGGTGCAGGTGTGATTGTATTGTATGGGCACAGTTGCTGTCTCTCACTCAGTAGAAAAAAACAACAATTGAAAAACCATCAAAAAGGTAAAAGAAAATCGACAAAAACATGCTGCATGAACACACAGGAACAGTCACTGAAAAAAGACACACACACACACACACACACACAAACAATATCTGAGGAGGGAGTAATAAGAGAAAAGAGGTTGAGTAGGTGAATAATGAAGAAAAAAATGGGAAAAATACACAAAGAGAAAGAAGGAACTGGGAGAACCATGAGGAGGGGGGGAAAAAAAAAAGTAACCAGGAACAGGGAAGAGAGAGAAAGCTGACAATAGAACCCGGGAAGGGAAAAATAAAGAATTATAATAATAAATATTAATATAATAGTAATAATAATAATAGTTTTAAAACAGACAAAAACAAACAATATTTCTTTGCTGCTTTCCCACTTATTCACCTGCCACCAGTACAGTCCTCTGTGCAGCCTCTGGCTAGCAGGGCTGATCTTTAGGTCGATTCTCTGTTCCCAACACCACTTAGCAATATCCAAGCTGTCTGTGCCTTCAGGATCACTGACAGACCACAGCTCTGTATGTCTCCTTTTTCAGTGTTTTCATGGAGGTTCTTCCACTAATTGGGAGTCCAGTCCACTTCGGTATCCTTCTCTTCAAATTTCAGGGATCCAGGATTATCCTCTGTATCTGGGTTATTTGGTTCCCTTTTTCTTTGTTGAAGAGTGTCTGTGCAATTTTTCTGCCTATTCCACCATCTTACCAGAACTCTGATTACTGTTTTGACTTTATTGTTCATTATGGTAAACACACCCACCTTTTCTTTGTTGATTAAGTTCAGCAACTTAGCCCCTCTCATCACATGGTCCAATAAGCCCATCATAGTTAGGTCTCTCAATTAAATTAGGATAATTTCCAGTGTCAAATCTGAATTACATCAAATAGCAATCACAACAGTCTTCAAAGATGCCAACACACCTTTCACAACTTTGTTTCTCATCATTGTGTTAAAAGGTTTATGCTTTGGATTCTCCATGTTTGAGTCTATGGGTCTAAACTGATACGTTCACATGAACATGCCAATTTTTCTAACCGTTTGGATACCTTCTTCTACAGAATACCAAGGGAGGTCTGGTGCTTCAATTTCATTTACTGTAGGCCACATTACAATCCATGCTTTAGTGAATAAATCAAATAAACTGTTAGATATTTTCCTAACTTTTGAGCTGAAACATTGAAAGAGGAATCTATTCTTAGTGAGTGCATATCAGTAAACTCTGACTGATCCAACCTTATGCTTTTGCACCATTATACCAAACTTTTAATAGCAATCCCCACATACATTGTACAGGTTTCTATTTGCACATATAGTAAAACCAAGGAATTCTATTGGAGTGGAGTGTACCTCTTTCCTGTTCATACTTTTTATCTCATCTTTTGGTTGTTTATTTGGGGCTTAAGTCTAGTTATAAGTCAAAGCAAAAATCATTGGTGGGGTGGTTCCTGAGAACACTAAGGAATGTCTTGTAAGTCTTCTGTACAGGGAAGCCCAGACAATGCCCTAGGCACCATCTCAGTAGCTAAAACTGGGTTAATCTCACCAAATGGGGCTGAAAGAAATCACGTTTTTACTGGGAAAGATGGCTTAGAAGACAAAGATGGAGCAATCTCTTCAGATGGCAGAGGTGAGGCTGCTGGTGGGAGTGATTAAATTTAATTTAGGGGCTCAGTTTCCCTATATTTTTCATTTTCTGCCTTATGTCCCTTCACCAGATTCAGAATCCCATTTCTTCCCAATAAATATTTTTGCTTTAATTCCATATACAATTCAAGTTTGGGAATTCAGTTGGTGTTGTGATTCAACCACTTTTCTGAGTGTCTGGGTTTGGTTTTGGTTTTTTGGCAATATTAGCTCTGTTACTATAAGAAGAAAGAATTTTTTTTTTTCCCCCCAGGGAGCAAGTAGCAATTTTACCATCTTTCATGTGACATTTGAGCTGTGACTCTGAAGTCCTGAACGTATCTCTTCTTTTTTACCATTTTGACAATCAACTGTAGGATCAACCAACCAGCTTCCCTATACTTCTCATTCTGAAAAAATTGAATAAATAATCAAATATACAATTGCCTAGGCTTTGTATCTCAAATCTCTTGGTGGTGATATTTTGCTTCTTTCTATTGCTACTTCACACTATGGATTAGCAGTGCCCTCTTTACTACTGGAGGCAGAGCATTGGTCTTTTTAAAATTTGCCAGATTTAAGAACAAATTTTAAAAAGTCATCTTTACAATTTTGTTTCTCAAGAACTACACTCCATACCTAATGAATTAGGTTGGCTTCTGCAGAATAGCAAAACTAGTGAAGTTAATGTCTGTCTATGTCTAACTATGTATTTGTCTTCCATATGTATCTATCTAACTATCTATCTATCAGTGAAGATAGTTTAACCTCAAGGAATTGGCTCATTTTAAATATCCAAAATGGTGGAACTGCTTGTAAACATTCAAAATATCTGTGCCAAACAGACATCCAAAAGTCCACAGCTCAGCCCATTTCCTTCCTTGCTGCTTTCCCTCTTATTCACCAGCCACCAGTACAGTCTCTGTGCAGCCTCTGGCTAGCAGGGTTTATCTTTAGGTCAATTCTCTGGTCCCAACACCACGTGGCAATATCCAAGCCATCTGTACCTTCAGGATCGCTGACAGGCCACAGCTCTGTGCTCTAGAGTGGAGCAACTGAGTGGCTGCCTTAGGTGTGTGGTCTGCTTCAATTATTTAAGAAGGAGCATTGAGAAATGTCTCTGCACCTTTTTGGCTTGTTTGGAGTCTTTATTCAGCAATCTGCCATGTTTCCTGCTGATCTTGGAACTGTCTCTGGACTTGAACTCATGGCCTGCCATGTGGTTTGGTAATCGTGAGAGTGTGCCATTTTATTTATGGACCTTGGGTTTGTCAACCTCAGCCACCAGCAGCTGTCTGAGCTAAGAGATGTCTCTAACTTCAGTAAGACAGAAGCAAGAGGCAGAGTTGAAGCCCAAGGTAAAGGGACTTTCACCCAACCCCTAGAGCTGGCACTTTGTACTTAGACTTTTAGCCTCCAAAATTATGAGAGAATAAATCCTTATTTGTTCAAGCCATTCCATTTGTGGTATTTTCTGTTAAGTGGTACTAAAGAACCAAACTATCTATCTATCTATCTAGATAGATAGATAGATAGATAGATAGAAAGATATTTCATGCAGGCCAAACTTCCAAGGAACTCCCATTTCAAATGATTGGTTGCTCATAGCAGATTTCATCATAGAGGTGATTACATTACATCAGATTTTGTCATGTGAGATGACTACACCATAACTGCCAAACTAGTCACCCTGCCAAGTTGGAAAACAACATTAAGTTCACATTCATCCAAAATGTTTGATAAAATATTAGCAAAAGAGAAAGCAATTTGTACACGTAAAGAATTATATATTTTGTTCCAGTATGTTTTATGTGTAAATGTAAGTCTGTTCTTAATGAGATATACCATAGATATACCAGCAGAAATATGAAAAAAAATATAATAGCATAAGTTGATACAAATAGAACATTTGACACAATTCAAAATTCATGATGAAAATCTTAAATAACTAAGAATAGAAGGGAACATCTATGATCTTAATTCAATCATCTACAGAAACAACTAACTCTAGTCGATGTTGAATGACTTCTTCAAGACTGGAAACAAGGTAAGGATGTCCATTCTTACTATTTTCATATAAATAACACATATTTTCTATGTTTTTTTTTGCCAGCCACTTCCCCTGCAATGTAGTTTTGTAAATGTGTGATGATTTTTTTTTTTTTTTTACAGCAGCTTATAAAAGTAAATTGGCACAGGGACATTTACAAAACTTCCTCCTGAGGGGAGGAAGCAGTCAGCAAACAAATGTAGAAGGTGCATGTTATTTATGAAAAGACACAATATCCTTACTTAATATCAACAAGGAAATACCATCCAATACAATAAAGAAAACAGAAGCAATAAAAGACATTCAGACTGGTAAATAGGATATTAATCTCTCTGTATTCTTTGATGGTATGCTTGTTTACACATAAAATTATGTTTTATGAAATAAAGTGTTAATAGAACAAGACCAGCTACATACTGGGAGAATATATTTTCAAATGATGCACCCACTAAAGTTTTTGTATCCATAATATATAAAAGTACCTTAAAATTCAACAGTAAGAAAATAAACTACCAATAATAAAATGGACAATTTTAACAGACTTTCATTTAAAAAAAAAAAGTGCTCATTTCCATGAACACCCAAGGAAGATATTAAACATTATTAGTCAATAAAATATAATCAGGTACAATGATCTACCATTTGAATGGCTTCATTTAAATAAATAAATAAATAAATAAGTGATTACAAAAACTACTGACAAATATTTGGAACAACTTTAATTCTAAGATGTTGCTGAAGAGAATGTGAAAATGTAGGAGCATTCTGGAGCACTATGTCAATTTCTTAAAATTTAGACAAGTACTTACCATTCCTAGGAGTTTACATTAAAAAAAAATATATGTTCAGACAAAAGATCTATACATTAATGTTTTTATCAACTTTCTTCATAATAACCAATCCTGGAAAAAATGTCCTTTAACAGGTAAGTAGGTAATTATATTGTGGTACATCTATACAATGGAGTATACTCATCAGAAAAAATGAATGAACTGCTCATACATATAAATGCATTAAGCTTAGAGAAGGAAGCTAATTGCCAAAGGTCATGTATTATATAATTCCATTTGTATAATCTATGAAAGACAAAACATACATTTACATTTAGTTATATTATACATAAAGATGAGACACTTTTCAATATTTGCCGAAGTTGAGTAGTAGGGGTATAGTTTGACTACAAAGGAACAACATATGCAATTTGGGAAGTAATTAAACTGTTCTGTATCCTCTTTGTAGTTATGGTTACATGAGTCTAGACCTAAGATATTTTATTGCTAACCAGAAGGCTGGCAGTTCAAACTCACCAGCCACTTCTCAGAAGGAAGGTTAGGCAATCTACCCCCATAGTGATACTGCCTTGGAAACCCAAGGAGGGGTCACTATGAGTTGGATCTGACTCGACAGTAGTGAGGTGTCTTTTTTTTTTTTAATAATCTGAGAAGGTGGACTAAACTAAAAAGGACATGGCATCAGGATTGAAGAAAAACTCATTAACAAACTGTGATATTCAGATAACATGACTTTGCTTGGTGAAAGCAAAGAAGACTTGAAGCATCAATGGATAAAAACAAGAAAAACTACAGCCTTCAATATGGATTACACCTCAACAGAAAGAAAACAAAAATTCAACTAGACTGATAAGCACCATCAAGTTAAAGAGAAAAAGACTGAAGTTGTCAAGAATTTCATATTACTTGAATTTACAATCAACACCATGGAAGCAGCAGTCAAGAAATCAGAATACGTATTGCACTGAGAAAATCTGCTGCAAAACACTTCTTGAAAATGTAAAAGAGCAAAGTTGTCACTTGGAGGACTAAGTGTACCTTATTCAAACATAGTATTTTTGATTGCCTCACATGTGTGAAAGCTGGACAATGAATAAGGAAGATTGAAGAATTGGTCCCTTTGGATTATGGTATTGGTGGAGAATATTGAATATATCATGGACTACCAGAAGAACGAACACATCTGTCTTGGAAAAAGTACAGCCAGAATGCTCCTTAGAAGCTATGATGGCAAGACTTCATCTCATGTACTTTGAACATGTTATCTGAAAGGATCGGTTCCTAGAAAAGGACATTAGGCTTTGTATAGTGGAAGGTCAGTGAAAAAGAGTAAGACCTTAGACAAGATAGATTGACACGGTAGCTATAACAATGAGCTCAAATGTGGTGATGATTGTGTTGATGGAGAAGGACCAAGCAGTGTTTTGTTCTGTTTTACATAGGGTCACTGTTAGTTGGAACTCACTTGATGTCACCTAAGAACAACAACAATTATGCATATTCTAGCATTTTAATTAACACACAAGAAACACTGAAATAATTTATTTGGACATCTATTTTATCAAGTGAAATCACTGGATTGCACAAAGTTTGAAATCATGTTCTTAATAGGACCTTTGGATATGTATGTATAAAGTCAAAGAAAGAAGATTCCATCCTCATTTTGTTGCATAAAATTAGTATTAAAAGCTGAAAACTATGCAAAATAATCTTAATAATCAACTTATTAAACATAAATTATTATTGTCTCATGACCTTTAAATTTTTTATTGAACATGGAAAAATATTTTACTACCAATTTTAAATATGTAAGGAAACTGAAATAGACATTAATATTTAGTTAGTACTCTGTCATTTAAAACATTAGAACAATTGAGAAATAGTTTTCTACTTCTTAATAAAAACGTTTATGAGAGGAGTTTGAAAACTTCTCATCTTCTTTCTCTCATCATGTAACTTAATACAGTGTGATTGTTTTTCCTATGCTTTGTTATTGTTGTTATGTGCCATGGAGTCAGACCCGACTCATAGCGACCCCTTCTTGGGTTTCCGAGGCAGTATCACTACGGAAGTAGATTGCCCCATCTTCCTTCCGAGGAGTGGCTGGTGGATTTGAACTGCCAGCCTTCTGGTTAAGTGCCTTAGGAACTGCACTACCAGAGCTCCCTAAGCTTTAGTGTATTGTAATACTTCTTTTTGTGTTCTTTCAACATTTTGCCTTTTGTATTTTGAATGTTGCAAGATAACTCCAAGAGTTCCTTTACTGTGTAATGTTTTTCTGGCTTCACTTCCTCTGAGAGATGTTAATTCATTTTGTCAAAACCACTTTCCTCATTTATAAGTTTACCTTCACTGAGTTCCTCTGGCTGCATAGGTAGAGTTTCATAGATAGCAACAATGCCAAGATTCCATGGTCAGTTATTTCTTCTATAACTCCACTTTTGGTTGATTTGAATTTCACTTCTAGTGTTTTCATTTTTCATTTATTTGCTGTATGTTCATATTTCTTGGCCCATTTCTTTTTTTGATGATGTATTTTTTGTAAAATATGTCAGTTTGTAACTGGGAGACAAGTAGGCAACATAGTCACATGCTTTGCTCTGTGTGGACTGCTTAACAGACACACAGTGGACTAAAGAACTAGCAGGGAAGTCTGTACTTTATGAAACTACTAACAATTAATACACAGTGATGACTGAAATTTTAATCATGCTCTTGGAAGACTAGAGTTATTTAAACTGTGGTAATAATGTATAGCATGGATATGAAAACCATGGAAATTATGGAATTTTTGTATAAAGTAACACAAAGGAATAATAAATACCAAAATTAAAGTAGGGAGAGAGTAAGCAATTTTGTTAGAAAGCAGTATATGGGCTTCTATTAATGAATATACAATTTCTATAAGAATAATTTTGAAAAAAATGTAGTACAATCATATAATTTGATAAAACCATACTGTGAAATGATAGGTAAAATTGTACGCTTCAAGAGATTCAGAAATTTTTATAAATTGTACTATTTTTGTTTTCTGTTCTCAGGTATCAACTCACCATGAAATGTTAAGTTTTATAAGGACAGAGAACATAAACTGTTACATGTTTTAAGTCATTTAAAAACTCAGGTCTGGGTACTAATAAATCCTCCATAGTACATATTGAATTGAAAAACTTCAGTTTACTGAAAGTTATGAGAAAACTGGTATACTTTTTTCCCTCCAAACCATATGCTGAAATTAATTTTTATTGATCTTATGTAGTCAGAGGGAGCTCTGGTGGCATAATGCCCAAGGCATTTGACTGCTAACTAGAAGGCTGGTGGTTCAAAACTACCAGTCACTCCTCAGAGGGAAGGTTGAGTGATCTACTTCCATAGTGATACCACCTCGGAAACCCAAGGAGAGGTCACTATGAGTCGGATCCAACTCAATGACCAGTGAGATTGGTGTTAGTTTGGTTTGTATTCAGCGAGTGGCCACCTAAGATGCAACTCCACTATTACTCTATCATTGTCAACAGCAAGGAAGAGTGAAGAAAATCAAAGATATACGTAAACAATTAGTCCAAAGAACTAATGGACCCCAGGAACTTCAGCTTACACAACTATGAGGCCAGAAGAATTAGATCATGTGAGGCTATCAATGCCAGCCATTCAGTATGGGATCAAATTGGAGATTTTGTATAGATTGGGAGAAAATGTGGAAGAAAATTAAAAAACATGAAAACAACCAGAACTACTTTTCAGAAAGGAAGTGGTGAAAACCCCAACACTATGACACTATGATCCCCATCACCCTTCTGGCCTGGAAATGAACTCACTCCCTTGGCTTCACTCTCAAACCATAGAAAGGCCTAGAAGTTGAACAACTACACCAGGAGTTTCAATCATTGGATCAGTCAACCATGGGATATCAGAAGGGAAGCATTAGCACAGAAGAAGCTAAGCAAGCAACAATTAATAGTTAAGAAGGAGATAGGGAAGGGGTAACTACAAGAAGGAGATTGAAGGAGAGTTATTACTTTGTGGGCACTGTACTCAGTGTCATGAAAAAAAAGTATATGTACTATTGAACATAAAAGGAATCTGCTGTGCAAAATTGCACCCAAATCACAACAGAAAGTTCATATGCATACATACATATATGTGTGTGTGTATGTGTGTGTGTGTATAGTCCTATTCATAAAAACATGTCCTTCAATGTTCAAGTATGATTTAAGATTTAAGTATGGGAGGACTCTTTCTACTGTCAATCATATATACTATCCTGCTGCCCCTTTCAGTGCTTTGAACTTTTCCTCAAAATAAATAGATGACTGTTATTGTTGTTGTTATGTGCCATCAAGTTGGACCCTACTCATAGCGACCCCTCCTTGGGTTTCCAAGGAAGTATTGCTACAGATGTAGATTGTTCAATTTTCCTTCTGAGGAGTGGCTGGTGGGTGTGTACCACTAGCATACTGGTTAGCAGTCAAGTGCCTAAGATGCTGCGCTACCAGATGACTGTAGTTTGCTTTAATTTTCGTAATTCTATTTCTCTCTCTTTTTTTTTCTTTGTAAAATCTGGCTGTATTTTCACCATGAAAACTAATGAAATAAGCTCATATGCCTCATTAAAATAATTTGCTAACTTAATACCTATTTATCTAGTAATTCTTATATTTATAAACATCTATTTTACTAATTTAAAAAGTCCATAAGAGCCAAAATATGACCTTGATTATACCCCTCCTGAATTTAGAGATCATCTAAAAAATAGATTTGATGCATTGAACATCAATGATCAAAAGGCAGAGGAATTGGGGTATGACATCAAGAACAACATCCATGAAGAAAGCAAAAGGTCATTAAAAGACAAAAAAGGAAGAAAACACAAAAATGGATGTCAGAAGAGATTCTGAAACTTGCTCTTGAATGGAGAATAGCTAAATTAAAATGGAAGAAGTGATAACATAGAAGAGCTGAACAGATGATTTCAAAAAGCAGATTGAGAAGACAAAGTCAATTATTATAATGAAATGTGCAAAGACCTGGAGTTAGAAAACCAAAAGGGAAGAAAATGTTTGGCATTTCTCAAGCTGAAAAAACTTAAGAAAAAATTTAAGCCTTGAGTTACAATATTGAAAGACTCTATGGGCAAAATATTGAATGATGCAAGAAACATCAGTAGAGGATGGAAAGAATATACAGAGTCACTGTACCAAAAAGAATTGTCAATGTTCATCCATTTCAGGGCCTGGCATATACAATCAAGAACCAATGGTGCTGAAAGAAGAATTCAAGACTGAATTGAAGGAATTGGTGAAAAACAAGGCTCTAGAAATTGACAGGTGCTCTGGTAGCATAGTACCTAAGGCACTTGACTGCTAACCAGAAGGCTGGCGGTTCAAACCCACCAGCCACTCCTCGGAAGGAAGGTTGGGCA
>NW_006921612.1:16763154-16769606 GCF_000298275.1 Orycteropus afer afer | reverse complement strand
GTCTCACCTATTTTGGTCATGTTGTAAGAAGGGACCATTCCCTGCAGAAGGATGTCATGCTTGGTAGGGTGGAGGGTTGACGAAAGAGGGGGAGGCCTTCAAAGAGATGGGTTGATGCGGTGGCTGTGATGATGGGCTCAAGTATAGCAGGGATTGTGGGGCTGGCGCGGGATCGGGCAGTGTTTCGTTCTGCTGTGCATGGGGTTGCTATGAGTCGGAACCGACTCGACGGCACTTAAGAACAACAACAACAACATTGAGAAGAATGGGAATTCCAGAACACTTAACTGTATTTATGAGGAATCTGTACATAGACCAAGAGTCTGTCATTTGAACAGAAAAAGTGGATATTGCATGGTTTCAAATTAAGAAAGGAGTGTGTCAGCGTTGTATCCTTTCACCATACTTATTTAATTTATATGCTGAGCAAATAATTCCAGAAGTTGGACTATATGAAGAAAAGCATGGCATCAGCATTGGAGGAAGACTCATTAACAACCTGAAATATGCAGACAACACAACTTTACTTGCTGAAAGTGGAGATGACTTGAAGCATTTCCTGATGAAGATTAAAGAGTATAGTCTGCAGTATGGATTACACCTTAATATAAAGAAAACAAAATCCTCCCAAATGGACCAATCAGCAGCATGGAGAAAAGATCGAAGTTGTCAAAAACTTCATATTACTTGGTTCTACAATCAACACCAATGAAAGGAGCAGTCAAGACATCAGACAATGTATTGAATTAGGCAAATTTGCTGCAAAAGACCTCTTTCAAATGCGAACGAGCAAAGATGTCTCTTTGAAGACTAAGGTACATTCGACCCAGCCCATGGTATTTTCAGTCACCTCATGTGCATGTGAGAGCTGGACAATGAATAAGGAAGGCCAAAGAAGAGTTGATGATTTTGATTTTTGACATTGGCGAAAGTACTGAGAGTACCCTGAACTGCTAAATGAACTAACAAATCTATCCTTGGAGGAAGTGAAGCCAGAATGCTTCTTTCAAGGGAAAATGGTCAGACTTCATCTCCCTCATTTTGATCATATTGTCAGAGGAACCATTCTCTGGAGAAGGATATCATGCTTGGCAAAATGGAGAGTCAACAAAGAAAGGGAAGGTCCTCAATGAGATGGATTGATATAGTTGCTGCAATGATAGGATTGGCTATAGCAAGGATCTTGAGGCTGGGACAGGACTGGGCAGTGTTTCACTTTCTGTTCATAGGGTAGCTAAGTCAGAGATGACTCAATGGCACTTAATAAAATTTACAATAATAATGTTACTAATAGATCTATCAATATGTTCAATTAACCTTGCCTGAATACTTACCCCTATGTGTTTGTGTGGGGAGCTATGGTAGCATAGTGCCTAAGGCACTGACTGCTAACCAGAAGGCTAGACGTTCAAACCCCCCAGCCAATCCTCAGAAGGAAGGTTGGGCAGTCTACTTCCGTAGTGATACCACCTCAGAAACCCAAGGAGGGTTCGCTATGAGTCGGGTCCAACTTGAGGGCAGATAACAACATGTGTATGTGTGTGTTCTCTTCTTTATCACTGTTGCACACTGCTTTTTCTTATGAATTATTCTAATGTGTCTTGTATAACATCTTGACAAGTGAATGGATAGCTTTCAGAAAGAATGATCAATACTTCCTACTTTTTCAAATTTCTTAGAATGCTTTTTCCAGAGTTTTATAAATAAAATATTCTACATTAATATTTGCTGAAAGATTCTGAAATTATCATTTATTACTAACTTAAATATCATAATAAATATTGGAATTTCATTAGCAAAATTAAGCAAGATAATATCAATAATGAAGTTAAATTAGATATTTATTCAGGATCCTTGGTCCTCTATAATTCCAATGATATTTTCACTTCTAATGTGTGACTATCATCACTTATGAAAAGTTTCTAACTACATATTTTGTTATTCTTTTTTTTTTTTTTACTTAACATTTGTTTAGATTAATGCTTACTTGTTTTTAAGTCTAAATTGTATATACTTCATCATTTTCATATTCCCAAATCAACTCTCAACTTGTGTGTGTGTGTGTGTGTGTGTGAGAAGAAGAAGGGGATGTGTGTATTGAGATTTTGCACAAGTCTAGGTTAAAGTATATTTTATCTCATGGTAAGACTGAGATAGTGAACGATTAAAGTACATTTTAATTCATTTGCTTTATACTGTCTATAAATTTATCCAAAAAGAGAGAGAGAGAGAGATCAGAGTAAACTTCATTGACATATGGAAAAGGGTGAAACAATTAATGAACTTAGTTATTCGTCAACGCAAACTGAATTTTCAGTTCTCTAAGCTTTTGCTTGTTTTCTTTCCCTGTCTGGTCAGCCTATTACACCTGACGTATTATTGGGAAATTATTTCTAATCCTTCAACACCTTCCTGAAATATCACCACTTCTGTATTGATTTCCCTCTTGTGCAATGTAGATTGAATTGCTATGTTATCTATGTTCCCTTAGCTCTACATGATTTTCTGATATAGTATATAGAACATTGCAATATTGTTATGTATCTGTTAACAATTTTTCCCACTACAGAGTGAACTGTCCTTAAGGACAGGAGCATTGTCTCAACTGTGTGTCGCTGGCACTAGTATAGTGTCATAATCCATTACATTTGTCATCAAATACTTATCCAATAAACAAACTTTTAGCTCCATTGAGAAATTCTTGAAAACATTTACTTCCTTGTCAGTCACCCTGCCACTCCTCCTTTCTCTAATACTAGAAGGTTTTTTTTTAGGAAAAGGACAGCTTTTATTTTATTTTTTAAATTATTTTAATATGGTTCATGATATGATAACTTGGACCCCCAAAAGCAAGAGTTCTGTCTATTTATCCAGATGACTTAAAAAAATAGAGAGAATGAGGAAATATAGATTGAACTTAATTTACATCCAGTCTTCACCACAAGATACTTTATCCAAATCTAATCAACACTGAGACCAGTTTTTCTACTTTCAGAAAAAAACATGTACATGGATCTGAAAAATTCCAAATACAATCATTGTACATGGTATTTTATTATTGCTTTTTAATGTATTTTTATTTGACAAAATTTTTAAAAACTATATGTGTGTGTGTCTGTATGTTGCTCTTTGTATGGCACTGAAGACAAGATCATTCAACTTCAAAAAATTCAAAAACAGAGATTGCTACTTGTATGATTAAGTATTTTAAAATTAAGAGGCTGTTAGCTAAAATGTAATAATCTATTTTTATAATTATTAAGAGTAATTACAGTGTATTAGAAAGAATACAAATATATTCACAGGATTGGAAATCAAGATACGTGGATCTGTGTCTTAGTTGTTCTAATAACTTTGAGATTTTGAGCATATTTTTTTGACTTCTGTTAATCTCAGCTTTTTTTGAAAAAAATAATGATTTATTTATACTTAAAAATCTGGTGGCACAGTGCCTAACACATTTGATTGTTACCCAGAAGGTTGGTGGTTCAAACCCACCAGCCACTCCATGGAAGGAAGATGAGGCAATGTACTTCCATAAAGATTTACCAACTTGGAAACACAATAGGGGTCAGTATGAGATGGAATTGATGCAATGGCAGTTTGTTTGGTTTGGGTTGGGTTATATTTATATATATGTTATATATATTTACTGAACTTTCTCTGTACCAGGCGTTTGGGTCTGTGAGGTAGTTTATAGCAATATGAATCAGCTAGAGACCTTGCTCCCAGAGCATACAGGAAGATAAAACCTACACACAGATTGCCACAATACAATGTGAATAGTAAGTGTCACAGAGTAGTACAAACAACATGTCAGACATGTGCAGAGAAGGGAAAAAAATATTTCTGAGAGCAAAGTGTGACAAGGTTTTATATATGAGGTTTTAAAAAGCAGAAATAAAGAATAGACTAGGTAACCTGGAAAAGACTTAAATCATGATTGTCAACTGGGCTTCTCTTAGAGGGTTTGTCTAGGCTGCCATAGTTGATTATGAATAACATTCTTTCTTCAGTTTTCATCCTTACTCATTTTTGGAAATCATTTTTATGTTCAAGATAAGAATATAACAGGATATATTCTCTAACAATAAAGTAGAAATCAAAAGTAAGATTGAGAAAACTGTGTGTTAGCAGTTCCAAAGGTATCACTGAGTCCAGGCCAACTGATTGAGAAATTTACTTATTTGCAAAAGAATATGGATAATACCTAAAGGATATGAAGAATACCTACACGCAATTATATTCTCCGGGGAATCTTTAACATATTTCCTCTGTCTCTTCCAATAAAGCTGGAAGTTGTACTTTCATACATGCTTAATTAAAATATATTCAATATTAGCATAGAGGAAAAATAAATGCTCCAAGGGAATGAGTTTTAGTTGTAACTTTCCCGAATATACTTAAATCAAGCAGATCTTGCACAGCTCATGTAAGCTCAAAACTGGGATGGAGGATAAAGGAAAACTATGTGGCAGATGACAAATAACATCACTGCAGAAATTTCAGAACAATCTAACGTAAATGCAAAAGGATTCAATTGCCAACAAATATTGCTCATTGAGTAACTTACAAATCTGATAAATTCACATAGAGAAAAAGTAGAGTGAAAGTTCTGGGGGGAAAAAAAGTGAACATTCAAACACCAACTTAGACTTCTGTATCCAGTGACATTATCCATAAGAAGTAAAAGAGAAATAGACTTTCTCAGCAAATAGAAACTGAGAAAATGTATCAAAATCAGACCATCTCTGGAATAATTATTTAAATAATTTCTTAATGCAGAGGAAAAATAATATAGACCAGAATCTAAAATCCACATAGAGTAATAATAGCATCAGAGAGAGACTAAGTGAAGGTAAAATAAATGTTTTGTTTTTCTTATTCTTAATTGACAAAAAAAATAAGACTTTCTATAAAATCATAAGTAGTTTAACTATATTGAAAAATCATAGTATGTGGATAAATAAAATGATTGACAGCATCACCATAAGAAAGATGAAGAAATAATTAGAAATACTGTATTTCAAGGTTCATATACTGCATGTGAAACAATGTAATGCTATTGAAAAGTTGACTTAGATTAGCTTAAACCATATATTTCAAACTTTAGGGAAACCATCAATTTTTTTTAAAAGAACATTTTATTTCATTTAAATGCTAAGAGAGAAAATGGAATCATACAAAACAATCAATGTTTGTCTAAACAAGCCAGAAAAAGAGACAGGTAGAGACAAATGGACAAAGATGATAGACAACAAATAGAAAAGAGATACAATAGATATTGATCCAATATATTATTTATACATTCCCTACAAAAAAAATAAAAAACTTACTTTAAGTATAAATAGATTAAAAGTAAAGTGAAAGAGAAAGATATACCATGTTAAAACTAATCAAAAAGAAACTGGAAGAGCCCTATTAATTTCAGGCAAAAGAGACTTCAGAAGGAAAGTAATAAGCAGGGCTAAAAAGAGACATTACATAATGATAAAAAGTTCAATTCTTAAAGATGATACAATAATCTGGAATTTGTATGCACCTAACAACAAAGCATTAAAATATGTAAACCAGAAACCGAAAGAACTACAAGAAGAAATAAACAAATTCACTATTTTAGTTACAGACTTCAATATGTTTCATTCAGTAATTGATAAATCAAAAACAAGTGATGAAAAATGAGAAGACTGAAATCTGCTTTTGGCTTTTGAACATAGAACAACACAAGCGAATGAGAGAAGTGATAATGTAAAATAACTGAGAGAAGATTTCAAATGGCAACTTAAGAAGACAAAGTAAAGTATTATAATGAAATATGCAAAGACCTGGAGCTAGAAAACCAAAAGGGAAAACACCATCTGCTTTTCTCAAGCTGAAAGACTGAGGAAAAGCTTCAAGCCTCAAGTTGCAATACTGAAGGATTCTATGAGCAAAATATTGAATGATGTAGGAAGCACCAAAGAATATGGGACAAATAACTACCAAAAAGAATTGGTCAGTGTTCAAATATTTCATGAAGCTGAATATGCTCAAGAAAATATAGTACTGAAGGAGGGAATCCAAGCTAGAGTGAGGGAATTGGTGAAAAATAAGGTTCAAAAATTGATGGATTGAGGCGGGGCAAGATGGCGGACTGGGCGGAAGGATTGCACAGACCCTCTTCAATGGGGAAAGGGGAAACCAGTTGACACGGACACAGAGGATAATCTTGGACCCCTGGGCCTTGAAGGAGAGGATGCAGATTTGGACTAGACCCCAGCTAGCAGAAGAATTTGCGTGAAGGTACCAAAAGGGAGGGAGACCTGCGGAGCTGCAGTCTGACAGCGAACTGAGTGACCAGGCGGCTCGGAGGTACGTGACTGGTGGGAGGACCTGAGAATTGGCCGGAAGATCACCCTGCCAGCCAGGGACCGCGTGGACTGTGCACCGTGGCTGGGGAACAAGCAGAGAAG
>NW_006921612.1:16735715-16756657 GCF_000298275.1 Orycteropus afer afer | reverse complement strand
TTATGAGTTGAGATGTTTCAACAAGACAGTTGCATGACCAACACAGAGGAAGAGATCCATATTTGTGCTCATTCCACAAAAAGGTGATCCAACATCACGGGATTATTGAACAATGTCATTAATATCACACACAAGTAAACTTTTGCTGAAAATAATCTGAAAATTGTTGCAGCATTACATTGACAAGGAACTGCCGGAAATTCAAACTGGATTCAGAAGAAGATGTGAAATAAGGGATATAAGTGTTAATGTTATCTGGATCTTCACTTAAAGCAGAGAACATCAGATAGATGTTTACCTGTGTTTTATTGACTATGCAAAAACATTCAACTGTGTGGATCATAACAAAACATAAATCACATTGAAAAGAATGGAAATTCTGGCACATTTATTTGTGCTCATGAGGCACTTGCACATAGACCAAGAAGTAGTTGTTCCAATAGAACAAGGGGATACACTGTGGTTTAAATTCAAGTTAGGTGTGTGTGTCAGGGTTACATTCTTCACTATACTTATTCACTCTGTATGCTGAGCAAATAATGAGAAGCTGGATTACATGAAGAAGAATGTAGCATCAGGACTGGAGGAAGACTCACTAACAAGTTGTTTTATCAGTCTCTATGAGTTGAGTTGACTTAATGACAGTGAGTTTTTGGTTTTGGCATATGCAGATGACATTCCCTTATTTGCTGAAAATGAAGAGGAGTTGAAGCACTTACTGATGAAGATCAAAGAACCCAGCCTTCAATATGGATTACACCTCAACACAAAGAAAACAGAAATCCTCACAACTGGACCTATAAGTAACATTATCATAAATGGAGAAAAGATTGATGTTGTTAAGGATTTCATTTTACTTCATTTTACAATCAATGCCCATAGAAGTATCAGTCAATGTATTGCTTTGGGCAAATCTGTAGCGGACCTCTTCAAAATGTTAAAAGTAAACACGTCACTTTGAGGATTAAGATGTCCCTGACTTAGATCATGGTATTTTTCAATTGCCTCATATGCACATGAAAGCTGGGCAGTGAATAAGGAAGACCAAAGTATCACTGATGCATTTCAATTGTGATGTTGGAGAAGAATATTGAATATACCATGTACTGTGAGAAGAATGAACAAATTTGTCTTAGAAAAAGTACAGTCAGTACTCTCTTTAGAAGTAAGGATGGTGAAACTTCATCTCTAGTAATTTGTACATGTTGGGCAATCCTACTTCCATAGTTATACTGCCTCGGAAACCCAAGGAGGGGTCGCTATGAGTCAGGGCTGACTCGATGGCAAATAACAACAACAACAACATCAGGAAGGATAAATCCCTGGAGAAGGACATCATGCTCAGCAAAGTAACAGGTCAGTGAAAATGAGGAATATTTTTAAAAAAACAAAAACTGGATTGACACAGTGGCTGCAACAATGGACTCAAATATAGCAACCATTGTGAGGATGGTGTAGATTTAAGCAATTTTTCATTCGGTTGTGCATAGGGTTACAATGAGTTGCAACTGACTTATGACACTTAACAACAACTGAAAATCAGTGAGTGTTTAATTGACTTGAACAGCACTAACAATCAACTTGACCTAACTTACTTTTTATGGAATACTGCATCAAACAACAGTAGAATGTAAATTCTACTCAAGCTCACACAATATTTACCAAGACATACCACATGTAGGGTCATAGAATATATCTTAGCCAATTTAAAAGAACAAAAATAATATAAAGTATGTTCCAGATCACCATGGGATGAAACTGATAATACATAAAAGAAGATATCTGGAAGAAAGGGTGATTAATAGACACATTTTTAAATAAGGAATAAGTCAAAGAAAAAATCTCAAGATATTATTTCAACTGAATGGAAATAAATTTCAGCTCATGAAAATTTTGGGGGATGAAGCAAAATTCAAATTCATAGCACAAATGCTTATTATAAAATAAGGAGTATCTCAAGTTAGTATGGAAATCCCTTACTTTAGGGAATTAGTCAAATAAGGTCAACATAAACTAAAAGTAAAAATAAATAATTAAAAATTAGTGCAGAACAGAAACCAATGAATTGGACGTGCTTGGGACTGTTGAGAAGAAGAGGACATCTTGACATTTAGATTGGGCAACACCTACTTTACTTCAGCTGATTATTGGTTGTTATTTGGAGTACCTAGCCTAGTGTTGCCAGATTTTCTGATTTTTTGAGAGAGGTCACAAGAGCAAATTTTTATATGAAGACTACAATGCTAAAATATCAGGCTGATTCAAGAGGAAGAAGGAATAACAATCTAGACCAAATGAAATACATCTTTAAGTCAAATTCAACATGCAAATTGAAAGTACAGTGATCTCTGAGAGCCTTTTAATATTTGTATCTAAGTAGGTTTTAATTGTTCCTGTGAATAGGTCCTCTCTCTGTAAAGAAACACAGCTTCTAATTTGGTAAAGATGTCACAACACAAGCTATGAAGTACCTGAAAGGAAGATATTTGTGTGGGTTTTATGTGTGTGCATGTGTGTTTCATATATTATGGTATGTCACATGCCAATGGAGGAGGAAATGCAAATTATAACAAAGTTTATGTTTTCATTTTAAGTTGAATAAGTAGGAATGTCAAGTAAATTATAAGTAATTAGATGGGTAGTAAGTCTAAATTAATGTAAGTTTTGTGTAATATTATCAAGTGATAGAAACCATCATTTCTCTTCTTTAAGGGCCTTGTGTGATTCTTTTTCATAAGATTTAGAAGTATACTGCTTCATTTTAAGCACAAAGTAATGTCTCATCAAGTTTTCAGAAATATTTCCCAAATCTCACATATGTGCTATTATAACAGAAATACCAAAAGTGAATGACTTTAACAGTAATCAATTCTATTACATTTCAGGAGACTAGAAGTCTAAATTCAAAATGTAGTCTTGGAGATTGGCTCTGTGAACGTCCCTTGATCTTAGGCTTCAATACTGCCTCTTTTCTAGGCCCATTGGGGCCGAAGTCTTCTTGGAACTCAGGCAGCTGCCAGCTGCCGAGGCTGATGAACCCAAGGTTGGTGAGTAGAGGGACATAATCTCAAGATTAACAGGTAACACAGCAGACCACTGGTTCAAGCTCAGGAACAATTCCAAGATTGGCAGGCAACATGGCAAGCCACTGACATGAATATTTGGCCAAATATAGGATCCAGATGTGCCAAAAAGCTGGAGAAAAGTCAAAGCTCCTTCTATACTAGAAGCAAGTCATAACCCAAAGGCAACTATTTAGTTGTTCACAGCAGATTCCACCATGGAATGTTTATAATCTTGGCATCTTGAAATAACTACATTCAGCTGCCCAGCCACTGAAAACTGTGGCCCAGCCAAATAGTTACACAACCTGAACTTCTTAAATAGAATATTATTTATAATTTAATGGCAGATGAATTCAAAAATAGAAATAAATACACAATGCAGAAATCAATAAAATTATAAATAGAAAAATAATACATGAAACCAAAAGCAGGGTCTTTGAAAAGTCCAATAAAAATCATAAATAAACCTGTAGCCAGGCTAACCAACTAAAAAGAGAGAAGTAGAGAGATAGAATACAAATTACTAATATTAGAAGTAAGATGGAGTCATCTTTATTGGTTCCCTGGATTTTATTAAGAGATAATAAAGGAACATGAATAACACTATGCCTACAAATTTGAAAACTAAGATGAAATGGACCAATTCCTTTAAAGACCTAAACTACCAAAACTCACAGAAGGTAAAATAAATAGTCCAAGCAGGCCTATATTTATTAAATAATTTGAATCAATAATTAGCAAGTTTTCAAAAAATCACAAGGTCTTGATTGTTTCACAGGAATGTTCTACTGAACATTTGAGGAAGATATGATGCTGACTCTTTATGGTATGGTCTCCTTAGAAACACAGAAGGAATAGCTATATATATGACCTCATGGATAAGTAGAGAATAGAGCCAGTTCTTGAGGGGATGAGAGAAGGACAACACCTAGAAGAGAATTAGATGTGAAATTAGGTGTCATCAAGTTGATTATGACTCATAGTGACACCATGAAACAAAATAGAACTTCCCCATTGGGTTTTCTAAAAGCTGTATAGATAGAGAAGAGAAATTACAAATTTGTATAGCTGTTTTTTTCAAAAAGTGATATAGGTTATTATTGAGGTGGAAGCATTCATACCTTCAAACTTAGGGATGATATATAAATAGCTATTTCTCAAAGGGTCAAGTATTTACACCAATTAATCATACATTCCCTTTGTAACTTGCCAAAATATAATTTTAAAACTAAGGCTGTTTAAAATGCTAATGAAGAAAAATCTAAATTATGTAATAGAAATAAATAAATTAAAAAAAAAACAGTTTAATAAGATTGTGAAAATAGTCTTCACTTCATTCATTTTATGCTAAAATGGAGAAGAAGAGAGCATTCCACCACCATGGCCTCCCTCTTCAACCCTAAGAACAAAAGGATGGTCATTTTATTTTCTGTGTCCATCAGGATACTTCCATTTCTTCCTATCTTTTCTTGATATTTGTGAGAAGACAGCTTTAAGCTATTTATAAAAAAGCCATACTCTAATAGTCTCTTTTATTTTAAAAAGTAATGTGCTTTATTCTTATGTCAGGACATAATATTGATGTTATTCAATGTTTGTATGTACTTTCAGAAAAAAAAAGACATATAAATATTAACAGTTAACTATGCTTTAGACAGCATGATGAAATCTGAAGACTTTAAAAATCTACAACTCAAATATGCCTATTTAAGGTTTCAAATATAGCTACCACATTAAGAGCTATATTATGTGAAGGACAAAAATTAAATATATTTAAAGTCTTGTAATTCTAGGTAAATGATAATTATGATTATAAGCTATTCAGAAAATAGTTTTTGCTAGCTTCAGTGTATAAAGATTCTATTTGATTTGTATATTTTGATAAAATAATACCAATTTCTTTTTTAATAATAAATAATATCTTATAATTTTGAGATAATAATATTATGTAATAAACCTCAGTTCCTTTTGAAAGATATTAAGAAAACCATAGATACATTTTATTTTACTGATCTCATATTATAGTGCTGTGTTAGTGTGATACCTCTAAATATTGTCTGAAGCTGGCATTTGAGCAAAACTGTACTTTTTTTTATATATATATTTCCTTGACCAGATGGTGTTGTAGCATAGTATTTAGTTAGCCTCACAATACTTTTTAAAATCTCTTACAAGGGTTGCTATGAGATTATGGATCATGGTGCACTGCTTTTGGTGATTTTTGGGGCTCAAATTGATCAGCAGTATATATAAACAGAAGCCAGAAGCTTGATTATCATTAAAGATTAAGTAGAGACTTCTTCTGATTTATATTTGGTTATCTTCTTGGTCAAATAAATATAAAGTAAAATAACATGACATTTTTTCCATAAACATGGCCAAGGACAAAGGAACTTAATACTTCATGATTTTAAACAAAGCTAACAATATTTCAATAATCACCATTTCTTATTTACTCTGACATGCTTGTCCAATGTAAAACATCAATGTATTATGTCTATATACACTCACATACACAGATGTATTTTTATTGTTATTTATTGTTGAGTGGGCTCTTACACATGGCAACCATTTATGTATAACACAATGAAATATTACCTCATTCTCACAATCTTTGGTATGTTTGAGCCCATTATAACCACTGTGTTCTTGTTTTTCCTGACCCTCTACTTTACCAAACATGATGCCACAGTTTAGAGTTTATCACTCTCCAGTGATTGGTTCCTTCTGATAATATATCCAGAGAATATATTAAAATGAGACTAAGTCTCATCATCCTTTTTCTATGGAGAATTCTGGCTGTACTTCCTTAAAGACGATTTGTTCATTCTTCCGGCAGTCCACAATACATTTAATATTTACCAATGGCACAATTTACATGTGTTAATTCTCCTTCACTTTTCCTTTTTCATTTTCTAGCTTTCAGATGCAACACACATATATACATATATGGACAATATATCCACAGCTGTGTGCAAGAGAGAAAGTTGTCTTTCACAGAATAAAAGGTCACAGATTAGGCAAAATGTCACTCAAAGTATCTTTCCCTGGTAATTGTCTCTGCTAAAGAAGAACAGAGCTGGATTATAGTAAAACAAGATTCTCAGGAAGATATTAAAAAAGAGAAAACCATGAAGCTGGAAGAGAGGTAGAACTTGTAATTTAGAAAACATTCCTGCTGTTTATTTGAAGAAAACATTTATTGGGTACCTATTGTGTTGCAGGCAACATTTTAAATGATAGCTATAGTATACATCTAACACTTAAACATTTTGCCTACAATCCAGTAGGTACCTAAGAAATAGTATATTTGATATGGTAGAAAAATACAGCAAGCTCCTATAGGACATCCTCTTCAATAAAATCTGACAATGCTTTTAGAGAAAATGCAGATCCTAAGTACGACCTACAACCACTTCTCATGAGCTGCAGCACAACATGAAATAAATCAATCAACTTACATGAAATAAAGAACTATTTTTTAAAATACCATTATTTATACCAAAAAATTAACTCACAGATATTGCTACTATTTTAACAATAATTTAGCTTACCATCTATTGGATTCCTTAAAATACATTTCACTTAAAAAATTAAAATGTATTTTGCAAAATTTCCCTCATCAATTTCACTCACTAAACATATTAGTCACTTGTAAAGTAAAGGGAGCCAAATATTTAAGCTGTGTTACTGATATACATGTTCTAAATAACTCTGAGCAAATCACTTTAAACACCTTGAATTGTTAAGAAGCAAAAACATAACTTTGAAGACTAAGAGTGCCTAACCCAAGCCGTAGTGTTTTCAATCTCTTCATGTGCACGCAAAACCTGAACAAGGAGTAAGGAGGACCTAAGGAGAGTTGTTGAAGAAGAGTTGATGCCTTTGAATTGCAGTATTGGTGAAGAATACTGAAAATGTGGACTGCCAGAAAAACACACAAATCTGTCCTGGAAAAAGTGCAGCTGGAATGCTCCTTGGAAGCAAGAATGACCAGATGTCGTCTCACCTACCTTAGTCATATTGTCAGAAGGGACCAGTTCTGAGAGAAAGATATCATGGTTAGTAAAGTACAAAGTCAGTGAAAAAGAGGAAGATCCTCGACAAGATGGATTGACACAGTGGCTGCACCAATGGGCTCAAGCCTAGCGAGGATTGTGATGTTGCAGGACCGGCAGTGTTTTGTTCTGTTGTATGGAAGATGTCTATGAGTCAGAGTTGACTCAACATCACCTAACAACAACAAAACTGATTACTGAAATGACTCTATTACTTGTTCTAATAGTTTTATCACTTTATATATATATAAATATATATGAACATCGTGAAGTTCAGACTGGAAATAGTTCAATTACTTGATTAAACCACTTAAGGATAAGCGCAATAAATAGCATTTGTCTGGTGGAGGTGGTGTGATAGTTCAGTTTGTGTGTCAACTTGGCTGGGCCTGGTTGAGTGGGTGGGCAGCTGGATGTAGTATTCCCCATGATGAGACTGATAATCAACTCCATGGTGGAATCTACTGTGAGCAGCTGAGTAGCTGTCTTAGGGAGTGTGGTCTGCTTCCTGTATATAAGCAGAAACCTTGGGGAATGGTCTCTAGCTTATGGCATGCTTGGACCCTGCATGTAGCCATGTTGTTGTCCAGCAGCCTGCTATGCTCTGTCAACCTTGGGACTTATAATGGACTTGAATTAATGGCCTGCCATGGTGGTATGGTAATATCAGGACCATTACCAATTTACTGGTTGACCTTGGGCTTGATAGCCTCAGCAGGCAGTAGCTGCCTGAGTGAAGAGATGCCTCTAGCTTCAGTGGGCTGGGAGCTAGAGGCAGAGCTCAAGTCCAAGGTTGAGTGGCTTTCACACAACCCCTAGAGCCTGACACTTTGAACTTGGATTTAAAGCCTCCAAATGGTGAGAATATACTCCTGTTTTTTAAGGTCATCCCATTTGTGGTATATTTCCTGTCAGAATGGCACTAGGTAAACAAAACAAGTGGTAAATAAACTTGCTCCAAATTATTCATTCAATGCCCAATTACTAAGCACCTGTTGTATGACAAATATTATATTAAACAGTTGGGCCCAGATAACATCTCTCTTTTATATTCTAGCAAAGGAGAGAAACAATACATAGAAATTTCACAATTTAATTCCATTGTGATATAGAAAGTAAAGGTGAAAGACAGGCACATAGCTCTGTTGAAACAGGAGCAGGGGGTGATGTGTCAACAATTTTATATTTGTGGAAGTGAATTTTATACTGGGTGTTAGGCTGGGTTCTCTAAAGAAGCAAAACCAATAAAGCTCATATATACATATAGCAAAAGAGAAATTTATCTAAGGAAAATGGCTCACACACTTGTAGAAGCTGGCAACTTCCAAATTTTTGGATCAAACGTCAAACTGGAGGCTTTTCCTGACTCACAGCTGCAAGGGCTGACAAGCTCAAGGCTGACAGGGAGTATATCAGCTGTTGACTCCAACCAATGATGAATCCAAGTTCTCTAGGCTGAATGGTGAATTGTTCACTCATGGACAGTTGTAGGCAGCATAATAGGATCCCGATGCACAGAAGAGTGTCTTTTTTTTTTTCCCAGGACATCCATAAATATATTTGAAGCAGGCCACACCCCTAGGGAAACTCCCATTCAATGGATTGGCTACTCAAAACATATACATCTGATACCATAATGGGAATAACCCACATCACAACTGCTTAAGCCACCCAGAATTGTGGTCCAGTCAAGTTGACACACAATTGGGATGAGAAAGATGGGTGGGAATTAGTCAGGAAGGCTGGAATGACATCATTAGAAATGCTTACTAAAGCCTGAGTCATGAAAGAGCAGAGGATGTCCTAGAAAAGTAAGGCTCAGGTTTGTAGGATAGAAAGCAAAAGAAATGTGGTATTTGACAGGCTAAGGAGGTAATGAAGAGCCAAGTCAAACAGTCCCAGTTAAGGATTTTGGAAGTTTTTGATATAGGATACCACTAAAGGATTTTTAGGAGCTCTGGTAGCATAGTGGCTAAGACACTTGCCTGCTAACCAGACGGCTGGCGGTTCAAACCCACCAGCCACTCCTCGGAAGGCAGGTTGGGCAATCCTACTTCCGTAGTGATACTGCCTCGGAAACCCAAGGAGGGGTCGCTATGAGTCGGGGCCGACTCGACGGCACATAACAACAACAACAACAACAAAGGATTTTTATAAAGAAAACAAAACAAAAATCAAATTCACTGCCATCAAGTTGGATCCAACTCATAGCAATCCCTCCTTGGATATCCAATGTGATATCACTACGGAAGTAGATTGCTCAAACTTCTTTCCAAGGAGTGGCTGTTGGGTTTGAACTGCCAGCCTTCTGGTTATCAGTAAATGCCTTAGGCACTAAGCCATCAGAGCTCCTTTTAATAGAGATAGACATGGCTTTATTTTACAGACATAGTATTGTGACATGGAGATCACAGAATCAGAAAAAAGTCTAACCAAGATCTGAATGCAGTGCCTGTTGGCTCTAGAGTCAGTTTTCAATTCAATCCCTATCAGCAGAACTGTTGTTACCAGAGTCTAGGCATTCAAAAAATCAGAATAGTACTTTGTTGCACAAAGAGACATATTTGTTATTTTCATTTTCTGTAGTTATTTCTACTCTCTTGCCAAATTGTTCTTCATTGTAGTTTGATATGCTAAAGTAAATGATGGTAGTAATTTATCCTAAGAGAAATTTTTATACTATATAATAATCATTCCCTTCTTTTTTACCATCAATCATAAGGTACTGAAATAGTGTCATCCAATAATTAATGCAGTATTTTTGTAGATTAAGTTGTGTTCCCCTAAAATATATGTTGTAAATCTTAACCACATGCATGTAAATGGAATTTCATCTGGGAAACAAGGTTTTCTTTGTTATGTAAATGAGCTCATATAAGTGTAGGACGTGTTTTTAACCAATCACTTTTGATATATAAAAGGAGCAGATTAGGCACAGAGGCAAGGAAGCAGGAATAAAGAAAGGATAGATGTTGTGTGAACACCTAAAGAAAGGTCAGAGAAGTATTTCTGGCCTCCTAGACTATAAGACAGGAGCTCTGGTAGCATAGTGCCTAAGACACTTGACTGCTAACCAGAAGGCTGGTGGTTCAAACCCACCAGCCACTCCTCAGAAGGGAGGTTGAGCAATCCTACTTCTGTAGTGATACAGCCTCAGAAACCCAAGGAGGGGTCATTATGAGTCGGGGCCGACTCGATGGCATATAACAACAACAGACTGTAAGAGAATAAATAAGAATCTTAAACTAAAAAAACTAAACTCACTGCTGTCTAGTGGAATCCAACTCATAGTGACCCCTCCATGGGTTTCCAAGATGGAATCTCTACGGCAGTAGATTGCCCAGACTATTTTGTATGCTATATCAGCAGAAGATAGCTAAGATAGTATAGATAGATATGATATGATAAGATATGATATGATATGATATGATATAAAAGGAGTACCTGCAGCAGTTTTTATGTGACACCTTTTTTAAAAAAAATTAATTTAGGAGACAATTTCTTTTTACTGAGTGTTATTTTCTCATTGACATCCTAAAACAAATAATGCTGTATATTTGGTAAACTGTTTAACCACCAGAGGTAACAAAATCACAGTAAATAGTGATTACAATATTTAGAATCACTTAGCTACTTAGCAAAAAATAGATAAACATTCTAATAAAAAAATTAATAGAAGATTTGAACAGACATTTCATTAAAAATTATCTACAAATAGCACATGAAAAGATACTCAATGTCATTAGCCATTACAAAAACTCATTAGGATTGAGTCAATTGTAACTGGGGAATGCAAATCAAAAACCACAATGAATCAGACAGCCATGTGATCTACTATGCTGGGAAAGACAGTTTGAAGAAGAATGGCATGGCATTCACCATTACAAAAGATGTTTCAAGATCTCTCATGAAGTACAATGCTGTCAGTTATAGAATAATATTCATATGTCTACAAGGAAGACCCATTAACATAATTATTATTCATATATAAGCACCAAACACCAAAGCCAAAGATGAGCAAATTGAAGATTTTTATCAACTTCTGCAGTCTGAAATTGACAAAATATACAATCAAGATGTGTTAATTATCACTGGTGACTGGAAGGCTAAACATGGTAACAAAGAAGAATGACTGGCAATTGGAAAATTTGGCCTTGATGACAGAAATAACGCTGACGATCACATGATAGGTATTTGTAAGACCACTGATTTATTCATTGCAAATACCTTTATTCAACAACACAAATGGTGGCTATATATGTGGACTTCATCAGATGGAATACTCAGGAATCAGATTGACTCCATCTGTGGCAAGAGGTGATGGAAAAGCTCAATATTTTCAGCCAAAACAAGGTCAGGAACTGACTGTGGATAAGACCATCAACTGCTCATATGCAAGATCAATGAGAAGTTCAAGACAATTAAAAGAAGTCCACAATAGCCAAAATATTATCTTTGAATATATCCCTCCTGAATTTAGAAATCATCTGAAGAATAGATTTGATCCATTGAACATCAATGACTGACAAGCAGACAAATTGTGGGATGACATCAAGAACATCATCCAAGAAGAAAGCAAAGGGTCATTAAAAAGATGAGAAAAGAAGAAAAGACTAAAATGGATGACAGAAGAGACTCTGAAACTTGCCCTTGAGCAGAGAGTAGCTAAAGCAAATAGAAGGAATGACAAGATAAAAGAGCTGAACAGATTTCAAAAAGCAGCTGGAGAAGACAAAGCCAATTACTATAATGAAATGTGCAAAGACCTGGAGTTAGAAAACTAAAAGAAAGAAACATGCTCGACATTTCTCAAGCTGAAAGAACTGAGCAAAAAATTTAAGCCTTGAGTTGCAATATTGAAAGATTCTGTGGGCAAAATATGAATGATGCAGGAAACATCAAAAGAAGATAGAAGGAATACACAGTCACTGTACCAAAAAGAACTGGTCAATTTTCATCTATTTCAGGAGGTGGCATATGTTCAGCAACCAATGGTATTAAAGAAGAAATCAAAGCTGCACAGAGGGAATTGGTGAAGAACAAGGCTCCAGGAATTGACAGAATACCCATTGAGATATTTCAACAAACAGGTGCCCTACTGGAGACACTCACTCGGCTATGCCAAGAGATTTGGAAGACAGCTACCTGGCAAACTGACTGGAAGAGATATTTGTACCTGTTCCAAGAAAGCTTATCCCACAGAATGCAGAAATTATATAACAATACCATTAATATATCACATAAGTAAAATTTTACTGAAGATAATTCAAAAACAGTTGCAGCAGTATATTGACAGAGAACTTCCAGATGTGCAAGCTGGATTCAGAAGAGGACGTAGAACAAGGGATATCATTGCTAATGTCAAATGGATCTTGGCTCAAAGCAAAGAATAGCAGAAAGATGTTTACTTGTGTTTTATTGACTATGCAAAAGCATTTGGTTGTGTAGATTATAACAAATTGTGGATAACATTAAGAAGAATGGGAATTCCTGAACACTTAACTCTATTCATGAGGGAACTGTACATAGACCAGGAGGCTGTCATTCAAATAGAACAAGGAGACACTGCATGGTTTAAAATCAGGAAGGAAGTGTGTCAGGGTTGTATCCTTTCCTCATACTTATTCAATCTGTATGCAGAGAAAATCATCCAAGAAGCTGGACTATATGAAGAAGAATGTGGCATCAAGATTGGAGGAAGAATCATTTACAACTTGTGATAGGCTGACAACACAACTTTGCTTGCTGAAAGTGAGGAAGACTGGAAGCACTTACTGATGAAGATGGAAGAATACAGTCTGCAGTATGGATTATATCTCAATATAAAGAAAGCAAAAATCCTCACAGCTGGACCTATAAGCAGCATTATGATAAATGGAGAAAAGATTAAAGTTATCAAGGACTTCACATTGCTTGGTTCTACAATCAACACCAATGGAAGCAGCAGTCAGGACATAAGATGATGCATAGAACTGAGCAAGTTGGCTGCAAAGGACCTCTTTCAAGTGCTCAAGAGCAAAGATGTCTCCTTGAGGACTAAGGTGCACCTGACACAGGCCATGAAATTTTCAATTGCCTCATATGCATGTAAGAGTTGGACAAGGAATAAGGAAGACCGATGAAGATTTGATGTTTTGGGGTTGTGGTGCTGTCAAAGAATGTTGAAAGTACCATGGACTGCTAAAAGAACTAACAGGTCTGTCCTGGAGGAAGTGCAGACGGAATGCTCCTTGGAAGGGAGAATGGCCAGAGTCCATCTCACCTACTTTGATCATGTTGTCAGAAGGGACCATTGTCTGGAGAAGGATGTCATGCTTGGTAAGGTAGAGGGTTGATGGAAGAGGGGAAGGCCCTCAACGAGATGGACTGACACAGTGGCTGCCGTGATGGGCTTACGTATAGCAAGGATTATGGAGCTGGAGCTGGACCCAGTGGTGTTTTGTTCGGCTGTGCATAGGGTCGCTATGAGTTGGAGACAACTCGACAGCACCTAACAACAACGCACTTGTGATGCACATACTTGTATTATTTTTCTAAACCATATGAGGATAACTTTGAGTCATTCTGTCCCTACATTCCTAAAATCACAGTGTAAATTTCCAAGAGCTAGGACATTCATTTTCATAATGCCAGAACAATTATTAAGAGATAGAAGTTTAACATTGGCAAAATTCTATTATGTTATCCACAGTCTATTTTTTCAATTTAATTAGGTGTCACAATAATGTCCTTTTAAAATATTTGCCTGCTCCTGTATTCATGGGCCATTACTCTTTAGTTTTCTTTAATCTGGGTCAGTTTTTATTTATTTATTTATTTTCATTTTTTGAAACTTTTACAACACTTGTACATTTATAAAAAATTTTCCCCTTCCACATAATTACCTGAGGAAATTATACCCTTATTCCAATGATGCTGCCTTCTCTTTAAAGGTATTTGGAATTTTTCTTTGAAAATTTCCACTAGACTCATTTTCTTAGCTATACATGACAACCAGGTATTACTGCTTTTAAAATCCAACACCATTTCCTTCAACTGTAATCATAAACCATTTTAGCAGTCTTTGCTGAGTGACTTTGCTTTTTCCAGAAATTATTCACCCTTAACAATGAAAATAATTTTAAGATGTGACCTCATTCAAAAGCAGAAACCATATATTTTAATTGAAATCTCAAAACAAGGGTAGACACTCCCCTCAAAATATGAGAACAGAAGCACCATCATACGAAACAATTCCTGAGGTGATTTATTTGAAATTCACAGTAGGATTCCTACAAGCATATATATATATTTAACTTTTTATTTTGTTTGGGTGAAGTTTTATAGAACAAATTGATTTTCCATTCACATATTCATTCATATTTTTTTTTTCCTATATCATTGATTGCAATTCCCACAATATAACATCACTAATACCTGTGTTTCTACTTTCCGTTCCTCCTTTCTTATCATTTCCAGGCTTCCAAACTCTGGTGGCATAGTGCTTGAGGCATTTGACTGCTAACATGAAAGGTAGAGATTCAAACCCACCAGCCACTCCCAGAAAGGAAGACTGGGCAATCTAATTCTGTAGAGACGTGTTTGCAAACCCAGGGTGGGGGCTCTATGAGTTAGAACCAACCAGAATGCAGTGAATTTTTGTTTGTTTGTTTGTTTTAACTTGGGCAAATTTAATTGGGCAAATGCTGACATTTTGATTTTGAATTAGTGATGGTTGTAAGGAGTGCTTACTTCTCTGTTCATCTTATAGACCTGGCTATTTTTTGGCTGAAAGTTGAGCCATGGTGGTGAGTTCAGTTCCACATTTGAAAGTTTACTAAGGGCCATAGTCTTGGGAGTTCCACCAGCCTCTATATGACCAGTGAGTTTGGTCTTATTTTTATTATTTTGAGTTTTGTTTCACATTTTGCTTCAACTCGATCTAGAATTTTCTAATGTAATCCCTTTCAGAGCATCCTAAAGTGATCTCTTTCAGAGCAGTCTGTCACAGTAGCCAGGCACCATGTAGTTCTTCTGGTCTCAGGGTTGGGAAGACCAGACCACTGAGGTTTGCATGCTCCATTAATTCTTCAGATTAATTGCTTTCATGCATATTTGATTTCATTAACTCTCCTTTGGTCTAGATGGAGAAAGCCCAATTGTTGCTCCTGAAATGGCTCCTCACTAGCTTTTAAGATGCCAGTTTTAAAAGTATGTAGAACATTTTCTTTGTGGACTATGTTGTGTCAATAATCTATGATTTTCCCGGAGACTGTGAGTCCTCATACCCGGCAACTTGTTCCCTCAAGGTATGTGTTTATAGCTAAGAAGTTTTCACAACTTTGTCCATGTGTGCTCTAATATAGTCATGGATATATTTGCTGCATATGTAAATACATATGTAGAAATATCTTCTGTCAAATTTATATATATACATATATATATATATATATGTTTGTGGATGTAGTCCCATTCTCCTTCTTACACCTATTTAGTTTTTGTATCTACCCATGTATACACTTGTAGATTATTATTAATACTTTTATTGTAGGATTATGTATGTAACAGTGTTTACCTCTGTTGCCTTTAACATTTGTGATCTGCTCAGTGTCTTCTTTAGTCTTGAACACTTTGCGTTGACCTCCCTTATTGCATATTGTCTTCTCTTTCACCCAAGTAATATGTGCCTACCCTTTAGTTAGTTATTTACTCTTGTTTCCATTCCCATCCCTAGTAACATACAAAGTGTTTGTGGGGGGGGATTTTGGCAACAACTTATCAGGCAAAAGACTAATCTCTAAAATTTATAATTCACTGGCATTGAGTCTAATCTGACTCACAGCGACCATCCTTGGGTTTCTGAGGAAGTATCACTGTGGAAATAGATGGCCCAACCTTCTTTCTGAGGAGTGGCTGGGGGGTTTGAACTGCCTTCTAGTTAGCAGTCAAATGCCTTAGGCACTATGCCACCAGAGCTCCATTAGCCATTGTTGTTGTTGTTATGTGCCATCGAGTCGGACCCAACTCATAGCGACCCCTCCTTGGGTTTCCGAGGCAGTATCACTACGGAAGTTGATTGCCTCATCTTCCTTCTGAGGAGTGGCTGGTTTAGAGATGCAAATAAAAACAACAACAAGATATAAGTTTGCCCCAGCACTAGTA
This sequence comes from Orycteropus afer afer, assembly GCF_000298275.1. NCBI lineage: Eukaryota > Metazoa > Chordata > Mammalia > Tubulidentata > Orycteropodidae > Orycteropus > Orycteropus afer. Next base: position 16,740,393 of record NW_006921612.1, on the reverse strand, counting down.
GCAAAGTTCTACAAGACAGAAAATAACACATGCTGGTGAGGATGTGGAGAGACTGGGACTCTCATACACTGTTGGTGGGACTGTAAAATGGTGCAAGCACTGTGGAAAGCAGTATGGTGATTCCTTAAAAATTTGTAATCAGAAATACCATTTGACCCAACAATCCCATCACTAAAGAAGTGAGAAGCAGGGAAAGAACTGATATATGCACATCCACGTTCATAACAGCACTATTTACAATAGTCAAAAGATGGAAACAACCTAGGTGTCCATTAACAGAAGAATGGATAACCAAACTATGGTGCATACACACAATGGGATACTATGCAACCCTAAAGAATAATGTAGAATCTGCAAAATACCACATAACTTGGATGATCTTGGAGGACATTATGCTGAGTGAAATAAGTCAATCACAGAAGGACAAATATTGTATTAGTCCGTTATTGTAAAAGTTAAGGAAAAGTTTATCTATGGAAGGAAATTTTCTTTGTTGGTTACAAAGAAAGGGGTGGGAGGGGAGGAGAGGGAGCACTGTTAGATAGGTAGAGACAAGTACTGATTTGTATGAAGAAAAGGGCAATATATCAATGGTGAGTGATCATCACAGTGGTATTGAGGAAGATGAAGACATAGAGAGGTGCATAGGGGGTACAGACAACAAAGATGAACCCTTTTGCACATACATTACTGCATTGTCAGTGAAGGTAAGCATGGATATATGGGTGGATAAGTGGGTGGACAGGCTGAACTATTAAGTATGTCTATGCAGGGATGAGTGTGTCCAAGACCATGTATAGGGTTGACAGACAATGTTTCTACAAGTGTATTTGTATGTTTGTAAGAATTCCCAGGTATATAGTAGAGCTGACAAGGGACAAAGTTGTAGTCACTTTTTGACCACAACCAGCTGCCCAGAGGGAGCTAATACTTGGATCTGTGTGCTCGGGACCATAGTTGCAGGGGATAGGAAGCTCAATTGGCATAATATACTACACAAAAACATTGTTCACATCCTACTTTGGCAAGTAGTGACTGGGATCTTAAAAGCTTGCAAGCAGCCATGTAGATGCAATGATGGGTCTCTCCTCATCCAGAGAAAAGAAGAATGAAGAAAATCAAAGATTCATGGAAACAATTAGTCCAAGTGACTGGTACACCATGTGATCCTCAGCCTATACAACTATGAGATGAGAAGAACTAGATGGTGCCCAGCTACCACTGTCAACCATTCAGAGGGAGATCTATGTAGGACATCCTGGATAGAGTGAGAGAACAATGGGGAACAAAACTCAAGATCATTTAAAAAAAAATAAAAAAAAGGCTAGGCTTCCTGGTCTGATAGAGCCTGATGAAACTACTGAGTCTATATCCCCTAGCTCTTCAGGTCTGGAACTCAACCTACTCCTGTGGCTTCCAGCCACACAACAGACAGGCATATGAGCTGAACATTTACATTAGGTAGATACACTCTTTATAGAGAACAATCATGGGAGAATGGAAGGACTGTGTATGCACAGGGACATAGCTCGTGGGGCAGGATTGCATGGAGGAAAGGACACTGGGAGGAGGTGACTATGGGGAGGAAGTCGAAGGGGAGGTGTTGTATTGTGGTAAATTGTAGTCAATGTCATAAGACAAAGTATATGTGAGCTGCTGCATGGAAAGTGAATTTTCTCAGTAAATTTTCACCCAAATCACAATAAAAAAAAAAAAAAGGTTGTGATTATTACCCATTAGAGAGATACAAATGAAAATAAAAATGAGATACAATCTCACCCCTACATTAATTGCAAATTTCAAAATGACAGAAAACAACAAATATTGTTAAGCATTTAGAGAATGGAACCCTCCTACACTGCTGGTGGGATTTTAAAATGCTAGAAGTACTGTGGGAAATGGTATCAAGCTTCCTTAAAAAGATGGAAACAGAAATATTATGTGATCCAGCAATCCCACTTAAAAAAAAAAAAAAAAACCTCACTGACATTGCATCAATTTTGACTCACAGTGACCCCATTTGGATTTCTCAGATGGTAAATCTTATTGTCCAGTCTTCCTTCCACAGAGTGGTTGGTGGGTTTGAACCACCAACCTTCAGGTTAGCAGTCATATGCCTTAGGTACTCTGCCACCAGAGCTCCTTAGCAATCTCATTAGTAGGTATAAAGCCCATAAAAATGAGATACATGACAAAGTAGATATATGCACACCCTTGTGCATCACAGCGCTATTCACAATAGCAGAAAAATGAAAACAGCATAATTAGCCATCAGTGGATGAATGGATAAACAAACTATGGTACATACAAACAGTGGAATACTATGTAAAAAAGTAAAGAATAATGAAAAATCCACAAAACGTCTTATAATGTGAATGAACCTGGAGGACATTATGCTGAGTGAAGTTAGTCAATCACAAAAGAACAAGTATTGTATATGGGACTGCTATTATAAAAAGTCAAGAAAAAGTTTTCACACATAGAGAAACATTCTTTGATTGTTACCTGCAAGGATATTTTCAGTAGTCCCACATGAATCTGTATAAAAGAAATTGTGTTAAAGGTAGTTAATGAACTGGGGAAAAGTAAAACTCATAAGAATAACACTTAAGGAAATAATCCTCATTATTCCAGATAATATTATAGTGCTAACTTTAATTATACTAATATGCCCTGGTAATCTGTAACTTACACTTTCTCTTTTCTTAATTTTAATGATACTGCTTTTTTCAATTTTTATTTTTCTATCACTTTATGTTCTTATTTATTGTTAACTTTTTTGGGTGGGGAGTAATGCATAACGATCTATAAGTCAACAAAACGTTTTTTTAACCATGTAAAATATATTATTGAAATCATCACAACAAAAGTACCAACTCTCTTCTGCAGCTCCTTTAATGAATGCACTCAATAATCTAGTTTTATGTCTGTGATATGTATTCATGGTTTATTACAGCTATTCTGCAAAAAAAAAAAAAAAAAAATTGCTTGAATCCTCTATCTAGAAGCTGTCATATTACAATGCAGTTTTTCCCAGATATCTAGGCATATCTACAATCTGTTACACAAATAAATTCTATGATGTTGGAACTTCCTCCTGTGATTTTTACCTGGAATTGTATGCTAGTATATTCTTCATGCTTTTTGTGGGTTAGAAATCTACTAATTTTCTAGTCACAGGAAGAATAATTTAAACCATATGCTTGACAAATGTTTTCCAGATGCAAAATCCTTGACCTGAGACAGAGTTTTATTATTACTGAAAACCATCCAAAGGCTATGACAGGTGATGCCAAAATATTTGAAAAATATGATGAGTAGATGGCTTATCTAAGAGAGAATCCAAGAAGGTAAATAAGCACAAAATGTTGGGAGTGGCAGAACTTAAGTTTATTTTCACTGTTAGGTTAGTGGTTTGGAAGTTATTTCAAAGCAATACAAGGCTTCGGTGTGTTCTGAATAAATTCAATTTTATCCTCTGCTCTGACCATCCATGCTTTCTTATTTTTTCAAAGACAAGAACTCCATGATTTCTCCATTGGATCAGCCTAGCATTTCTGGTGTTCCTTCATCATGTTGTTAGCTGTCCTTGAGTCAGCAACTGACCCATGGTGACACCATATACAATGAAATGAAATGCTGCCTTGTCCTGTGCCATTTCCATGATAAGTGGCTTATCTGATCTGATAGGGCTTTCATTTTTTAAAGTAGCTCACCAGGGTTTTTTCCTTAGTCTGTCTTAGTCTGGAAGCTCTGCTGAAACCTATTCACATCATAACATTACATATTCCTCCACTGATAGGTGGTAGTTGCACATGAAGTATATTGGCCAGGAATAAAATTTAGGTATCTCACACGGAAAGAGAGAATTCCACCACTGAACAGCCACTGCCACTTTCTACTTCATCCTACCACCAACATTACTTATCATGAAGTTGGTACTAACTCATGGTAACCCCACATGGGTCAGAGGAGAGTTGTGTTCCATAAATGTACTTTTCAGAACTGCATTGCCAGGCCTTTCTTTCTACTTCTACTCTGTGGACTTGAACATCCAACCTTTTGGTTAGCAGCTGAACAAGTTAACCATTTGCAGAATCCAGAGAGTCCTTCTCTTTCATGTTATTGTTGTCATTTGCTGTTGACTTATTCTGACTCATGACAACCTCGTGTGCAAAGTAGACTGCTCTATAGGGTTCTCAAGACTGGATCTTTCAGGAGAAAATTGCCAGACTTGTCTTTCAAGGAGCCTTTGGAAGCATTTGAATTGCTAAATTTCTGGCTAGTTTATTGAACTGTCTGAAGTTGATATGTTGTGAATAGGAATTTTAGTTTTTCCTCTTTAATGTCTTCAATAATACTGTTGTTGTTGTTGTTGTTTTTAGGTGCCATCAAGTTGTATCTGACTCATAGCAACAGTATGTACAGCAGAATGAAACAGTGCCTGGTCCTGTGCCAGTTCCATGATCCCTGCTATGTCTGAGCCCACAGTTGTAACCACTATGTCAATCCATCTTGTTGAGGGCTTTCCACTCTTTCAGTGACCAAGCATGATCCACATCACCAAGCATAATCTCCTCCAAGGAATGGTTTCTCCTTACAACATGACCGAAGTTGTTGTTGTTGTTAAGTGCCGTCGAGTCGTTTCCGACTCATAGCGACCCCATTCACAGCAGAA